>NC_136700.1:0-10000 GCF_947650265.1 Symphodus melops
CTCCTTCTAGTCTCTCCCCTCCTCCTCCTAGTCTCTCCCTCCTCCTCCTAGTCTCTCCCTCCTCCTCCTAGTCTCTCCCCTCCTCCTCCTAGTCTCTCCCCTCCTTCTAGTCTCCCCCTCCTCCTCCTAGTCTCTCCCTCCTCCTCCTAGTCTCTCCCCTCCTCCTCCTAGTCTCTCCCCTCCTCCTAGTCTCTCCCTCCTCCTCCTAGTCTCTCCCTCCGTCTCCTAGTCTCTCTCTCCGTCTCCTAGTCTCTCCCCTCCTCCTAGTCTCTCCCCTCCTCCTCCTAGTCTCTCCCCTCCTCCTAGTCTCTCCCTCCTCCTCCTAGTCTCTCCCTCCGTCTCCTAGTCTCTCCCCTCCTTCTACTCTCCCCCTCCTCCTCCTAGTCTCTCCCCTCCTCCTCCTAGTCTCTCCCCTCCTCCTAGTCTCTCCCTCCTCCTCCTAGTCTCTCCCCTCCTCCTCCTAGTCTCTCCCTCCGCCTCCTAGTCTCTCCCTCCGTCTCCTAGTCTCTCCCCTCCTTCTACTCTCCCCCCCTCCTCCTAGTCTCCCCCCTCCTCCTCCTAGTCTCTCCCCCCTCCTCCTAGTCTCTCCCCTCCTCCTAGTCTCTCCCTCCTCCTCCTAGTCTCTCCCTCCGTCTCCTAGTCTCTCTCTCCGTCTCCTAGTCTCTCCCCTCCTCCTAGTCTCTCCCCTCCTCCTCCTAGTCTCTCCCCTCCTCCTAGTCTCTCCCTCCTCCTCCTAGTCTCTCCCTCCGTCTCCTAGTCTCTCCCCTCCTTCTACTCTCCCCCTCCTCCTCCTAGTCTCTCCCCTCCTCCTCCTAGTCTCTCCCCTCCTCCTAGTCTCTCCCTCCTCCTCCTAGTCTCTCCCCTCCTCCTCCTAGTCTCTCCCTCCGCCTCCTAGTCTCTCCCTCCGTCTCCTAGTCTCTCCCCTCCTTCTACTCTCCCCCCCTCCTCCTAGTCTCCCCCCTCCTCCTCCTAGTCTCTCCCCCCTCCTCCTAGTCTCTCCCCTCCTCCTAGTCTCCCCCCCTCCTCCTAGTCTCAGGTTTTGGGGATGTGGATCAGGACTTCAGACAGGTCTCAGACATGTTTGGCTGTAAATCTTTAATGTGTGCTCAGGTGTGAAAGGAGGGAGGGATGATGGACCACAGGTGACAGGTACCTGTGTGTTACCATGACAACAAGAGGACACACACGAGGCTGGTTCGTCTCTCCTCTACCTGCCTCCAGGTGTCACACCTTCAAACAACACACATCAATTAAACAGACAAACGACCAGGAACTCTGGGGGCGGGGCTTGTGTGACCCACAGAGCGCTCCTCTCTGGCTCCGCCCTCTTTTATCAAAGTCTCTGAGCTTTTTTCACCATTAAAACAATTTGGGGGGAAAGTTGAGCAATAAGTCGATAATAATAATAAACCTGAGGAGGTTAACGTGTACAACGAGAGGAGGCGGGGCTTCAGAGTCTAAAGCTCAGGTCTCACCTGTGCACCTGTCTTTGCTGCTACATGTCGCTGATATCGACCTGTGACAGGTCCGAGTGTGTCGGGTCCTGGAGGATTCAGGGGTGGGGGGGGGGGGGGGGGGGGGGGTCCTTGATGCGTTTGCATACGTTCACAGTAGAAGACAGGACGTGTGGTTTTGGTTCAACTTTATTGTCCGTGGTCAGAATGACGGTGAACGCTCTGAAACGACTCCAAACTTCTTCTCAAAGTACAAGTTCATGTTTCACAGAAAGGTCACCTGACAGGATGTGACATCATCAAACGCATCACATGACATCCACAAAGAAATCACTGGGGTTTCCCATGGCCAGGCAGAAAGACTGGCGAGCGGCGGCGAGGTCACGATGGTGATCTCGAGTTTGCGATGGAGCCAGGCCTTCAGAGTCCTTGTTACCATGGTGACCAGAGAAGGAGCTTGGAGGTGTCAGGTTGCCGTGTTTGTTCGGTGGTAATTCAGTCACCTGGTTGTCAGACGGAGCGCCTGCTTCCTGGGTAGTGGGCTCTGATTGGCTGCCGAGTCCTTTGTCTTTCTGACCATCACTACAGTCTGAGCCACTGCTTCCTGTCAATCACATCAAATGTACAGATCAATAATACATTCATGATTCATGGATAATGTGATTATGGGATGTATAAAACCTGATCACCATCAGCACCTCGCTCTCCTTCACTGTGCTGAGTCCCCTCCCCTCCCCCGCCCCCCCTCCAGGCGGCCAGCTGGGAGCTATAGGGGTGAGGAATGGGGTACTGGTAGGGGAAGGCTGGAGGCTGCTGGGGGCCTGGAGGCGGGGCCAACAGGTCGCAGTCTGACCCCGCCCCTCCTCCTCCTCCGCCATCGTCGTCCAACAGAGACAGAACTCCCAGACCTGGTGACACGAGAGACACAGAGTGACCTCCTGGACCACAGTCACCTGGGTCAAGTCAATCCCTCTGATCCAGATTCCCTTTTGAACATCTGAGCCCTGCTGTCGGTGGGTGTGGTCATGTGACTCACCTGCACACAGGTCAGTGAAAACGTAGTAGCACTGCTCAGAGAAGGTCACCTTGTTGACCGTGTGGCGGATGTAACCCGCCTTCAGCAAGTTCCCTGCGTACTTTCGAGCTTCTCTTCGATCGGTGAAACCTTCAATGTTCCTGTTGAGCCAGTCGACCACGTCAGAACCTGGAGACGAGAGAGACCCGAGTCAGCAGGTGGACCTGACAGACACTCGAGTCACAAGTGGACCTGAGAGACGCTCAAGTCACAGGTGGTCCTGACAGACACTCGAGTCACAGGCGGACCTGAGAGACGCTCAAGTCACAGGTGGTCCTGACAGACACTCGAGTCACAGGTGGTCCTGACAGACACTCGAGTCACAGGCGGACCTGAGAGACACTCGAGTCACAGGTGGACCTGAGAGACACTCGAGTCACAGGTGGACCTGACAGACACTCGAGTCACAGGCGGACCTGAGAGACACTCGAGTCACAGGTGGACCTGAGAGACACTCGAGTCACAGGTGGACCTGAGAGACACTCGAGTCACAGGCGGACCTGAGAGACGCTCAAGTCACAGGTGGACCTGAGAGACGCTCAAGTCACAGGTGGACCTGAGAAATGCTCGAGTCACAGGTGGACCTGAGAAATGCTCGAGTCACAGGTGGACCTGACAGACACTCAAGTCACAGGTGGTCCTGAGAAATGCTCGAGTCACAGGTGGACCTGACAGACACTCGAGTCACAGGTGGACCTGAGAGACACTCGAGTCACAGGTGGTCCTGACAGACACTCGAGTCACAGGTGGACCTGACAGACACTCGAGTCACAGGTGGACCTGACAGACACTCGAGTCACAGGTGGACCTGACAGACACTCGAGTCACAGGTGGACCTGACAGACACTCGAGTCACAGGTGGACCTGACAGACACTCGAGTCACAGGTGGAGTATAGAGGAGGACTCGACTAGAATTACTGCATCATCAGATATCTACTGGACACACCCCTCGTCCACATAAGCCCCACCCACAGTGTGAGCCTCTCACCGATGAAGGCATTGGGGATGGTGATCTTCAGCCACATCCGGTCTCGAACCTCCAGTCCCGACTCCCGGTTGGCCATTGCCCTCACCACATCAGTCATGTCACTGTGGATGGTCAGGGGGTTTTCGTCCTGCACACCTGAGAAACAGCAGCAGATCATCAGCCAGGTGACAGACAGCTGAAGGAGGCAGGCTGCAGGGGCTGAAGGAAGTCTTACCGTAGTGTGGGAGGAGCCTCCCAGTCATGGCGGCTGTATGTGACACCCAGGCAGCGGGGTCAATGGGACGGACAGGCTCACCTGATGTGGGCGGAGCGTAATGTAACAGTTTCAATACATCAGATAATATAAAGGTAACATTGATGGTTGTTGTCGTGGACTCACTCCTTGGCAAGGTGAAGCATCCTCGAGGGCTTGGATCCCAACACTTAGCAACGGTCAACGTCACCGAGCTGCAGACACACAAAGAAAACAAAGGCACAATGCGTTATGTATGTACATAGTGGGCGTGTTCACTGCGATGTCATCAGTTGATTTGGGAGCGGCTTTAATTAAAGACTTGGATTTGGTCTTTTATGTCACCAAATATATAGAATATATAGAAATGACAATAAATGGACCTGTTGAACTCGAATACTCACCCTGGTTTATGAACGACCTCTCGCAGCACTCTCACAGCATCGTCATTACTCATGTTCTCAAAGTTGATATCGTTTACCTGGAAGAAAAGAAAATACTTCAGTCAGTTCTTAGGACTGTAGTTACAGGTGTAGTAGGACTGTAGTTACAGGTGTAGTAGGACTGTAGTTACAGGTGTAGAAGGACTGTAGTTACAGGTGTAGTAGGACTGTAGTTACAGGTGTAGTAGGACTGTAGTTACAGGTGTAGTAGGACTGTAGTTACAGGTGTAGAAAGACTGTAGTTACAGGTGTAGTAGGACTGTAGTTACAGGTGTAGAAAGACTGTAGTTACAGGTGTAGTAGGACTGTAGTTACAGGTGTAGAAAGACTGTAGTTACAGGTGTAGTAGGACTGTAGTTACAGGTGTAGAAAGACTGTAGTTACAGGTGTAGTAGGACTGTAGTTACAGGTGTCGTAGGACTGTAGTTACAGGTGTAGTAGGACTGTAGTTACAGGTGTAGTAGGACTGTAGTTACAGGTGTAGTAGGACTGTAGTTACAGGTGTAGTAGGACTGTAGTTACAGGTGTCGTAGGACTGTAGTTACAGGTGTAGTAGGACTGTAGTTACAGGTGTAGTAGGACTGTAGTTACAGGTGTAGTAGGACTGTAGTTACAGGTGTAGAAGGACTGTAGTTACAGGTGTAGTAGGACTGTAGTTACAGGTGTAGTAGGACTGTAGTTACAGGTGTAGAAGGACTGTAGTTACAGGTGTAGTAGGACTGTAGTTACAGGTGTAGTAGGACTGTAGTTACAGGTGTCGTAGGACTGTAGTTACAGGTGTAGTAGGACTGTAGTTACAGGTGTAGAAGGACTGTAGTTACAGGTGTAGTAGGACTGTAGTTACAGGTGTAGTAGGACTGTAGTTACAGGTGTAGTAGGACTGTAGTTACAGGTGTAGAAGGACTGTAGTTACAGGTGTAGTAGGACTGTAGTTACAGGTGTAGTAGGACTGTAGTTACAGGTGTAGTAGGACTGTAGTACCTGTAGTAACATGTCTCCGGGCTCGATGCGTCCGTCTGCTGCGACCGCTCCACCCTTCATGATGGAGCCGATATAAATCCCCCCGTCTCCTCTGTCATTACTCTGACCTACGATACTGATCCCCAGGAAGTTATACCTCTCTGACACACAGACAGAAAAGTGTTAGTTTTATATTTCATGAGAACACTGACAGTTCTGTTTAAACCTTTGAGTGAATACTGGTATGTTTAATGTTCTCTGATGATACTCACCCATGTTCAGAGAGACAGTGATGACGTTCAGCGACATGGTGGAGTCAGTGACACTGCTGAAAGACACCGACTGACAGACAAATAGAGCCAGCAGAAATTCAGACCATTAAAAGTAGAAGACAGAAGATGGTGTGTGTGTTGTTTATGTGTGTCTGTGTGTTGTGTGTGTTGTTTATGTGTGTCTGTGTGTTGTGTGTGTTGTTTATGTGTGTCTGTGTGTTGTGTGTGTTGTGTGTGTGTGTGTGTTGTGTGTCTGTGTGTTGTGTGTGTGTGTGTCTATACCTTCTCCATCCGCTGTGTTTTGGGTTTGCGATGGCGGCGGCGGTGTCGCCTGATGAGTCGTGGGGACGAGCTGCTCTGGCCTGTTGATTGGCTGAACCTGGTGTGACATCACAGAAAAAGGTTTCACAGTTTGACACTGACTGTGGTTGCTAAGTTACACAATATATATCAACAACAGAGGCCGAATCAAAAATATGTAAATTATTATACTTAAAAATTCTAAAACTCAAATTCAAATACTTCTCAATTTGCGAAAAGAATCGTGAATTAAATGACAAAAATCAGATTAAAAGATATTTTCAAGTGTTTCTTTTTCAGTAACCATGAATATAAATGACCTCTTTCATTCTCAGGTTGTCTAAAGATCTATCATGCAGAAAGTGTTCCCTCAGCAGCTACTAACAGCGCCCCTCGCTGGTTAACCGAGGGTATTACAATAAAAATTGATTTCAGTTGTCCACATCAGAACCTTCTTCATACTTTTCAATGAAATGTGTTTCAAATAATATAAGTTCTGTTACCTAAGAGCGACAGTATCAAAGAGTACAGACACTTTAAAAACACTGCTTTATAAGACGGCTGTGTTGCAGAGGAGGACAATCCAGAAGAATCCAGACTGAGACAAAGACGTTCAATAAAGTCCAGAATCCAAAAGAATCCAGACTGAGAGGAAGACGTTCAATAAAGTCCAGAATCCAAAAGAATCCAGACTGAGGGGAAGACGTTCAATAAAGTCCAGAATCCAAAAGAATCCAGACTGAGAGGAAGACGTTCAATAAAGTCCAGAATCCAAAAGAATCCAGACTGAGGGGAAGACGTTCAATAAAGTCCAGAATCCAGAAGAATCCAGACTGAGGGGAAGACGTTCAATAAAGTCCAGAATCCAAAAGAATCCAGACTGAGGGGAAGACGTTCAATAAAGTCCAGAATCCAGAAGAATCCAGACTGAGGGGAAGACGTTCAATAAAGTCCAGAATCCAAAAGAATCCAGACTGAGAGGAAGACGTTCCATAAAGTCCAGAATCCAAAAGAATCCAGACTGAGGGGAAGACGTTCAATAAAGTCCAGAATCCAGAAGAATCCAGACTGAGGGGAAGACGTTCAATAAAGTCCAGAATCCAGAAGAATCTATACTGAGAGGAAGACGTTCCATAAAGTCCAGAATCCAGAAGAATCTATACTGAGAGGAAGACGTTCAATAAAGTCCAGAATCCAGAAGAATCCAGACTGAGGGGAAGACGTTAAATAAAGTCCAGAATCCAGAAGAATCTATACTGAGAGGAAGACGTTCCATAAAGTCCAGAATCCAGAAGAATCTATACTGAGAGGAAGACGTTCAATAAAGTCCAGAATCCAGAAGAATCCAGACTGAGAGACACCAAGAGTCCGGGTGTGGAGAAGAAGAGACTGCACACGCTCAGTCACACAGGAACACATTACTTCTGCTCTCAGATCAGCTGGGACTCTTTTATCTGTCGCACAATAGACCCTGCACCGCATGTCACATGAGCGGCAGCAGCCAATCAGAGGGGGGGAAAACACCAGCATGAACAGGTTTACTAGAGCAGAAGAAGAAGACCTGAGGGCAGGTGAGTTTGTCACCAATCACAGTTAGCGCTGCTGCGGCTAATGTCCGAGCTATTTAAAGGACCAGGTCCACATTTTAAATTTTAAGGTTCAGCTTTGAATTTTAAAGGATAAACAGACCTGCTGTTAGCCTAGCTTAGCACAAAGTATAAAAAGTGTTGTCACATTTCAAACTTCGATATGATTCTAGTAAAGATAAAAACGATAATGAAACATGTTCGATACCGGGGTAATAAAAGCTAAAGGACGTCAATCCGTTATGAAACACTGACCTTCCTCCTGAGTCTTCCTCAGAGGAGCAGAAACTGGTCGTCTCTAATTGGCTGCTCTGCTGCGTTGACGAGCTGTCACCTCCGCCCACCGGTTCCATCCCATTCTTGTCGGCTGGTTGGTCGGTGTTGCCATTCAGACGCCCACCTTCAGAGAGCAGCCAATCAGAGGTCATGTTTACATCATGTGTTCACCTGCTGATGTGTGGATGTCAGAGGGAAAACTGGGAGGGGCTACTTAAACTTCTGAGCGCTGAGGGGGAGGAGCTACATGAACCTCTGATTGTAGAGTGGGAGGGGCTAATTAAGTCTCTATAAACCATAAGAGGTCAAAAAAAGAGTGCAGAGGGACCAGTTTAAGAAAGACCTGGTGAACTCACCTGAGTCACTCTCTCTCTTCCTGTGGGCTGACCCATGCAGGTCATCTTGAACGCCCACAACTGCAGCACTGAGGGAGGGAGAGAGAGAGAGAGAGAGAGAGAGAGAGAGAGAGAGAGAGAGAGAGAGAGAGAGAGAGAGCTGAGTTTAAAGGACCAATCAGAGAGCTGCTCTCTTCCTGTGTGATCATGAAGGAAACCTGCTGTGTTGAAGCTTCTCTGACAACAATGCAGCAGCCAGTATGTCCTCCTTCTAACTTTAGATTCTGCTCCTGAATGCTCTGGATCTGATTGGACCAGAGAAGGTAGGCGGGGCTTTGAAGGCCGTTTTGGACGCCCCTGGGTTTGCCAGATATGAGAGCAGTTATCAGGTGAACAGGTGTTGCAGCGATGGAAGCGGGCAGTGGAACTGCTTCAGATAGAAGTGATTGTACCCGAGCTAAAAAGCCTCTGCATGTTTCTAATAAGCTCCAGCAGCAGAAAGCTGCTCAAACTAGGATCAATGTTGGAGATGAAACATGGAGAGAGGTTAGAACGCAGAAAGCTTTACAGACCCATGCAGAGCTGGCTAAACACTGAAGCTACAGTGTCCACCACATGCAGAGCTGGCTAAACACTGAAGCTACAGTGTCCACCACATGCAGAGCTGGCTAAACACTGAAGCTACAGTGTCCACCACATGCTGACCTGTGTGAGAGGAGGGGGGGAGACAGCTCTCTGTGATGATTAGAGTTTAGACTGCAGTACTCATTTTAAACACTAGGGGGCGGAGCTACAGACTGCTCCTTTAAATGCTGAGTTTGAGTGAGGTCCTGTAGTCCAGACTGAATCAGAGATGGGTCTGATCTTTGCACAGCTCAGTGTGACGAGATGACGTGTAAACATCTGGATGTGGTCGTCACAGTCTGACAGCTGGTCACAGTGATTGGTGTACAGCAAGCATGACCTCTGACCTCCAAGCTGTCATGAAAGCTTCCTGAGCAGCTGTGTGTGTGTGTGTGTGTGTGTGTGAGGCTGTCATATAAAGGTGTGTAATAATATTAACGGTATTAAGGTGAGAGGGTTCTACAGGTACTCACTGGAAAGACGGAGGTCTGGAGTCTCCAATCCCACCTGTCCTCTCTACAGGGGGCGGGGCCAGGCTGGTGGGCGTAGCTAGAGACTGGATATCTGACCCCTTGAAATCAGGCTGACAGGAGTCTGAAGACACGAGCTGGAGAGAGAGAGAGGATCAGATCAACACCGGGGGTCTGGACTATGAAGTGAGATCCACATACCCGGGTCTCTATGGGTGATCTGGGGTCTGGACTATGAAGTGAGATCCACATACCCGGGTCTCTATGGGTGATCTGGGGTCTGGACTATGAAGTGAGATCCACATACCCGGGTCTCTCTGGGTGATCTGGGGTCTGGAGTATGAAGTGAGATTAACATACCCGGGTCTCTCTGGGTGATCTGGGGTCTGGACTATGAGGTGAGATCCACATACCCAGGTCTCTCTGGGTGATCTGGGGTCTGGACTATGAGGTGAGATCCACATACCCGGGTCTCTCTGGGTGATCTGGGGTCTGGACTATGAAGCTGCTTATCAACCTGATCGGTCACCCAGAGTTACAGAGAGCGCCTTCACATAAAGGGGGCGGAGTTTATCATCCCGGAGTCTGTCAGCTGATCATCTCTATGAATAATATGAGTTAAAGAAACATGAGAGGTCAAAGGTCAGCTTGTATTTGTCCCGTGGTTAGTTCACCTTAGAAGTGACTCTAAGAACTGGTCTCTGAACTCAATGTGCTGCTCGGACTCTTTAAAGTGGTTAAACTGCAGCTCATCACAAACAGAGCAGGACACATTCAACATGAAGAAGAAAACATTCATTATTTTACATCTTTAACTGAAATGTTCCGGAGCTTTCTTCAGTCTCTGTTGAAGGATATCAGTGAAACATCATCAACAACTAAACACACTATAATGTCAAATCATGATGGACACATGAAGTGTCCTCCCCCCTCTCCATCAGCTCCAGGAAGAGACACATGAAGTGTCCTCCCCCCTCTCCATCA
>NC_136700.1:20000-52500 GCF_947650265.1 Symphodus melops
ACACACACACACACACATCAGAACACACAGACACACACACACACACACACACACACACATCAGAACACACACACATCAGAACACACACACACACACACACATCAGAACACACACACACACACACACACATCAGAACACACACACACACACACACATCAGAACACACACACACACACACACACGTCAGAACACACACACACACACACATCAGAACACACACACACACACACACACACATCAGAACACACACACACACATCAGAACACACACACACACACACACACACATCAGAACACACACACACACACACACACACACATCAGAACACACACACACACACACACACATCAGAACACACACACACACACATCAGAACACACACACACACACACACATCAGAACACACAGACACACACACACACACACACACACACACATCAGAACACACACACATCAGAACACACACACACACACACACATCAGAACACACACACACACACACACACACACACACACACACCGTGGGCCCACGTCCACGTGCTGCAGATCTCCCGCCACCAACGCCACCAGGTAGGACGGCACGGGGAACTCCATGGAGAACTGAAAGACCCGATCCTGTTTGGAGTAAGAACTCCGAGACGCACTCATCAGGACCGTCACCCCGTCTGGAACCTGGGGGGGGGGGGTAAAGGTCAGAGGTTAAAGGTCAGAGGGTAAAGGTCAGAGGTTAAAGGTCAGAGGTTAAAGGTCAGAGGGTAAAGGTCAGAGGTTAAAGGTCAGAGGTCACTCACCCTGACTGTAGCCGTGTATGTGCTCTTGACGGCCGGCGTGTCGAAGCAGGGGAACAAGGAGCGGTTACACACAGAGTGACCCTGAGTGAAGACCAGGGGCCGGGTCTGACCACAAGTCAGGTCCGGGTCCAACCACCAGATCTACATAAACAAACACGGATTAAATTCACAGTCTGACCGGATCAGAACCTGGTTCTGGTCTTGTTGTCTCACCGCCGGCCCGTCCGTGGTGGTGTAGCGGACTGTGATCTGGATCAGCCGGCCCGGTTTCAGGGTCTCTGGGGGCAGAATGATGTTCAGCGAGGAGCCGTAGTCTGTGAACGGGTCGACCCGGTACGTCAAGGAGACGGGGTCGTCCTGAGGGGCCCCGGGGACTTTACAGTCTATGGAGTGAATGAGAAGGGAGGGGTGGGAATCCAGGACCAGGGTTTGGACCCCTGGCTGGACTGGGATCAGGTCCAGAACCAGCCAGCCGCTCATCTCCTTCACAGCGAAGTTGAGGCGAAGGTCCAGGTGGAAGTGTCGCAGCTTGAAGCAGCCGAAGTTTGAAGCAGAGGCCACGTCCACCAGGGGGCAGCGCGGAGACCCAGGACCCGGAGCAGCCGAGGGCCGGCCAGAGTCCCCAACACACCGGGCCCCTGACACCGGCAGGGACTTACGGCAGCAGCAGAGCGAGGTGGGAGTCTGGTGGAGCTCTGCCATTATGAGCTGAACCTGAGACCACACTTAGACCTGGACTAACATCTGAGGACCAGGACTAAACCTGGAGAGACCAGACCACATTCAAAACCAACACTAAGGACACTTAAACCTGGAACCCCACACAGACCGGGACTTTCAGGTCCTGGTTCTAACGTTTCCCACAGGGACATGTAAACCTGTTCTAAAAGCAGAACCAGAACCGGGCCGAGTCCACAAACTGAACTAGAAAGAAATAAACAAGAACACTCAGGAACCAGAACCAGAACCGGGACTTGTGGACCCCTGACCAAACCTGGTTCAGAAAGTTCCTGATTTAAAGTGAAAGGACACTTAGACTAGACTCCTGTGGACCGAACCACCCCTACAGACCGGCTCAGTCCATAGAGCTCAATGACAACAAACCCGAGCTACATGTTAGCTTAGCCGCAGCTAGCTACTCTGTTAGCACCTTTAGCTTCAACAATCAGGCACTTTAACTGCTTTAACTAAGCTGGTTAAACAGCAGGCTAATTAGCAAACAGTCTGATTAGCATTAGCAGCATTAGCATTAGCAGCATTATTAAAGGCTTCTACGTAAAATCCATCAGGACCCGGGGCAGAGAACCAGAGCTACACCGGCTCCTCGGGGGAACTCAGGCCGGCTCCCTGCTGCTTCCTCCCGGACACTGAGGGCAGAGACTCCCGGTAGAGTCCGAGTGATGGAGGTGGAGGTGGAGGAGGAGGAGGTGGAGGAGGAGGTGAAGGAGGAGGTGAAGGAGGAGGTGAAGGAGGATCTGCTCCGGACTAAACAGGAAGCTACAACAAGCAAGGAAAGTTTCAGGCCGCCGGAGGGGGGCGCTGTGGAGTCGAACCGAGCCAGGTTAAAGGTCATAGACAGAGCGTAACGTGACGTCATGCTGACGTTAACTACAAACAGAACAAGTTAAAGTTTGAATATAAAATAAATGAAAATAAATGTGAATATTAAATATTAAAATAAAGACAGTTCAGTGTAGAAAATTCAACCAATAATTATAATTCAACTACTCCCACTAAGCCCCTCCCCCAGAAGAGAGAGAGAGAGAGAGGAGAGAGAGAGAGAGGAGGGAGGGGAGAGAGGGGGGGAGGGAGGAGAGAGAGAGAGGAGGGAGTGGAGGGGAGAGAGGGGGGGAGGGAGGAGAGAGAGAGAGGAGGGAGTGGAGGGGAGAGGGGGGGGGAGGGAGGAGAGAGAGAGAGGAGGGAGTGGAGGGGGGGGGGGGAGTGCTCCTCCCTCTTGTCCAAACGTCACTCGGTCACATTCAGACTCTTTGCTGAAGATATTTTGAGGATTTGATCTTCAAACTTCAGTTTTAACTCTCAGAGATGAAAGATGTCAGCCATGTTTATTTTGAAGTCTCATTCGAAAATAACTTTATTGACAACATTCCTGTGAACAAGGCAGGTATGACGTCATGCTGTAAGGCTGTTAGCAAAACAACAAAGATGTATACAAGGCAGTCATGTGACACACCACATGATGTTTAGTTATAGAAACAGGAAGTCTATACACAGTCATGTGACACACCACATGATGTTTAGTTATAGAAACAGGAAGTCAGTCCGATGAGAGACTCACACCTGAACGCTTTCACTCTCTGAGCTCCTCGTTTCCTCTCCTTCACACCTTTCCTCGACCTCTTGGCGTTCTCCAGCCAGGTCAGGGAAAAGTCAGGAGCTGACATCACGACCATCCCAGGCGTGTCATCATCTCTACGTGTTCATGGATCATATCTGACATCGTTCTGTCCAATCAGACGCTGCCAGCTCATCAGAACACCTGACCCGTGCCAGGTCACAGATCAGCTGATCCGCTCCCTCCTCTTCCTCGTCTTCATCCTCGGACTGAGATCTTGTTTTCCATGGCGGCGAGCATTGAGCACAGTCGAGAGTTCTCATTGGCCAGCAGTTTGGATGGCTCGTCAAACTCTGCCACCTGAACCAATCAGAGCAAAGGACACTCCTGATTCATTAAAATGGCTCAAACATTCCACCAATCATCTGTGAGGTCGGGTTTGTAGTTTGAGCCGTGATGCTTTGTAGTTTTTATTGTGTCACACGGCGTTTCTGTTAATTTACATGAAAAGTTATTTAATGGACCAATCAGAATGAAGCGCGCGGTCCATCCGAGGTGACGCAGTAAAAATGGATCAGTCATTAATGATTCTTTAAAGGGCGGGAGTTAACTTCTTCCTGCTCCTTTCAAAATAAAGTTTAGGACAGTAGGTAACGACTGCTCCCTCCTTTCAAAATAAAGTTCTGGACAGTAGGTAATGTTACTGCTCCCTCCTTTCAAAATAAAGTTCTGGACAGTAGGTAATGACTGCTCCCTCCTTTCAAAATAAAGTTCTGGACAGTAGGTAATTTTACTGCTCCCTCCTTTCAAAATAAAGTTCTGGACAGTAGGTAATGACTGCTCCCTCCTTTCAAAATAAAGTTCTGGACAGTAGGTAATGTTACTGCTCCCTCCTTTCAAAATAAAGTTCTGGACAGTAGGTAATGACTGCTCCCTCCTTTCAAAATAAAGTTCTGGACAGTAGGTAATGACTGCTCCCTCCTTTCAAAATAAAGTTCTGGACAGTAGGTCATGTTACTGCTCCGTCCAATCACATTTTAGATTCAGATTTGTTTTGTTTTTGTTTTTGTGTTTTGAGCTTCAGGGCCACCGTACCTGAGGAGTCTCCACCTGCTGTTTAGGAAACGTGTCTGATTTGATTTAATTAATTTAGTTGATTGATTGGTCGGTTGTTTGTTGGGTTGATTGATTGTAGGGTTGATTGATTGGTTGATTGATTGTTGGGTTGATTGATTGACTGTTGGGTTGATTGATTGTTGGGTTGATTGATTGATTGGTTGATTGATTGTTGGGTTGATTGATTGGTTGATTGATTGGTGGGTTGATTGATTGGTTGATTGATTGTTGGGTTGATTGATTGGTTGATTGATTGTTGGGTTGATTGATTGGTTGATTGATTGCTGAGTTGATTGATTGGTTGTTTGATTGGTTGATTAATTGTGCGGGAGGAATACATTCAAACCTTTAAAGCTCAGAATGACTCAAACGTCTAAAACCACAGACTGAAGACAAACTGGTTCATCATGTGCCTGAAATGTTTTAGCCTGGGGGACACATGCTGCTCTATGATTGGCTGTTTTGGGTCATTACCTGTCCCTGGTTGAGCACCATGATGCGGTCTGAGGTGAGGACGGTATGGAGGCGATGAGCGATGGTCAGGGTGGTGCAGTCCTGGAACGATATCCTGATGGTCTCCTGGATCAGAGCGTCTGTCTCTGCGTCCATGGCTGCAGTCGCCTCATCAAGTATCAGGACCTGAGAGACCACATCTGACCAATCAGACACCAGAAGGGGGGAGGGACCAGAGGGCTTTCCAGCAGAGCATTTCTCACCTTGCACTGTCTGAGCAGAGCTCGGGCGACACACAGCAGCTGCCTCTCTCCAACTGAGAAGTTCTCTCCGTTCTCCACCACCTCCGACGCCAGCTTCAGGGGCAGCTGGGACACCTGACGAACAAACACTTTTCTATCTGACAGGTGGTCTTCAAATCCCGCCTGCTGCTCCATTGGAACAGGTGTGCCTTTTACTTTGAAATTTCATGGATTAACTGATAAAGTAGCAGCTTCAGCCACATTAGAGCATCGTCTGTTCCTGTTTTAAAAGTGTGTCATGTTTACTGAAGCTTAAACTGAATCTTGAGTCTTCAGTGGAGATCCATGTTTTATGATATAGACGTGTTTGTAAAGGAAAGGTCTCATGTTGGTTGTACTCACACTCCCCTTCATGTGACTTCTACTCAGAGCGTCCCAGATCTGCTCCTCACTGTACTGGTCAAATGGGTCCAGATTGAACCTGGAAAAACATCAAGAGTAACCCGGGTCAAGGTGATCTAAGTTTAGTTCTGGAGGAAACTGGACGACGCCCAGTTCTGAATTTAAGCAGCCTTTCAGATGAAAACTGAAACAGTGAAACATCGTGAAGAAACTGGAGTCCAGTGACCTTTCAGCTTTAACATGCATCAAATCAGCCAGTCCGACTACCTGACGGTCCCACTGAACAGCACTGGGTCTTGGGGGATGATTGACAGCTTACTGCGCAGGTCGGCCAGTCCGATTTCACTGATGTCGACACCATCGATCAGGATTGAGCCTCCACAACGCTCAACCAGCCTGAAAAGAACCACGCCAAGGGACGACTTCCCTGCACACAGACAGAACACAGACCTGCTGGTACCTCCAGTCTCTAAACTACAGGTGGTAGAGTCTGCAGTTATCAGACCTGCTGGTACCTACAGTCTCTAAACTACAGGAGGTAGAGTCTGCAGTTATCAGACCTGCTGGTACCTACAGTCTCTAAACTACAGGAGGTAGAGTCTGCAGTTATCAGACCTGCTGGTACCTACAGTCTCTAAACTACAGGAGGTAGAGTCTGCAGTTATCAGACCTGCTGGTACCTACAGTCTCTAAACTACAGGAGGTAGAGTCTGCAGTTATCAGACCTGCTGGTACCTACAGTCTCTAAACTACAGGAGGTAGAGTCTGCAGTTATCAGACCTGCTGGTACCTACAGTCTCTACATGGACTACAGGAGGTAGAGTCTGCAGTTATCAGACCTGCTGGTACCTACAGTCTCTACATGGACTACAGGAGGTAGAGTCTGCAGTTACCAGACCTGCTGGTACCTACAGTCTCTACATGGACTACAGGTGGTAGAGTCTGCAGTTATCAGACCTGCTGGTACCTACAGTCTCTACATGGACTACAGGAGGTAGAGTCTGCAGTTATCAGACCTGCTGGTACCTACAGTCTCTACATGGACTACAGGAGGTAGAGTCTGCAGTTATCAGACCTGCTGGTACCTACAGTCTCTACATGGACTACAGGAGGTAGAGTCTTCTATAGTACATTGCACACTGATCTCCATCCTCTCCCTCTGCTTCTTGTCTCCAGTGAGTGTAATGTTGACTCTCTGATTTGGAGTTGTGGTTTTTAAAAAAAAAGAAAACGGATTCAATGAATAGAAGCCTCTTGCTGTAGGGACTCAGACACTGGACTTACCTGATCCGGTCCTGCCCACAATGCCGACTTTCTCTCTGGGCCTAATGGTGCAGGAGATCCTGTTGAGGACCAGAGGGAGGTTCTCCTGGTACTTCATCTCCACCTCCCTGAGCACCAGCTCCCCTTGAAGGGGCCAGTCAGGAGGAGGGCTCCGATCTTTGAGCCGGGCCGGGGCCTCCTGGGGCAGGGACTGAGACAGAGACATAGGGGGAAGTATCCGTGGCAAAGTTTTTTACCAAAGTGAACTTTCTCTATGATGAGTGACGGTCCACAGAGAACCACAAACAAGTCTGACTCACAGAAACATCTGTGCTGCTTCATTCAACAAGTCCCACATACTAAAATCACCCCTCTGATCGATGTTGGAGTTATCAGAATGTTTGACACTAAGGGTCAGTGGACAGGTTTCTGTGAAGGCTGGATCCTGTACCTGGATGTATTAGAACCAGTCTAAAGGCCGGATCCTGTACCTGGATGAAGGCTGGATCCTGTACCTGGATGTATTAGAACCAGTCTAAAGGCTGGATCCTGTACCTGGATGAAGGCTGGATCATGTACCTGGATGTATTAGAACCAGTCTAAAGGCTGGATCCTGTACCTGGATGAAGGCTGGATCCTGTACCTGGATGTATTAGAACCAGTCTAAAGGCTGGATCCTGTACCTGGATGAAGGCTGGATCCTGTACCTGGATGTATTAGAACCAGTCTAAAGGCTGGATCCTGTACCTGGATGAAGGCTGGATCCTGTACCTGGATGTATTAGAACCAGTCTAAAGGCTGGATCCTGTACCTGGATGAAGGCTGGATCCTGTACCTGGATGTATTAGAACTAGTCTAAAGGCTGGATCCTGTACCTGGATGAAGGCTGGATCCTGTACCTGGATGTATTAGAACCAGTCTAAAGGCTGGATCCTGTACCTGGATGTATTAGAACCAGTCTAAAAGCTGGATCCTGTACCTGGATGTATTAGAACCAGTCTAAAGGCCGGATCCTGTACCTGGATGTATTAGAACCAGTCTAAAGGCTGGATCCTGTACCTGGATGTATTAGAACCAGTCTAAAGGCTGGATCCTGTACCTGGATGTATTAGAACTAGTCT
The DNA here is from genome assembly GCF_947650265.1 of Symphodus melops. Taxonomy (NCBI): domain Eukaryota; kingdom Metazoa; phylum Chordata; class Actinopteri; order Labriformes; family Labridae; genus Symphodus; species Symphodus melops. Next base: position 27,682 of record NC_136700.1, read on the forward strand.
AAAGGCTGGATCCTGTACCTAGATGAAGGCTGGATCCTGTGCCTGGATGTATTAGAACCAGTCTAAAAGCTGGATCCTGTACCTGGATGTATTAGAACCAGTCTAAAGGCCGGATCCTGTACCTGGATGTATTAGAACCAGTCTAAAGGCTGGATCCTGTACCTGGATGGATTAGAACCAGTCTAAAGGCTGGATCCTGTACCTGGATGTATTAGAACGAGTCTAAAGGCTGGATCCTGTACCTAGATGAAGGCTGGATCCTGTGCCTGGATGTATTAGAACCAGTCTAAAAGCTGGATCCTGTACCTGGATGAAGGCTGGATCCTGTACCTGGATCTATTAGAACCAGTCTAAAGGCCGGATCCTGTACCTGGATGTATTAGAACCAGTCTAAAGGCTGGATCCTGTACCTGGATGTATTAGAACCAGTCTAAATGCCAGATCCTGTACCTGGATGTATTAGAACCAGTCTAAAGGCTGGATCCTGTACCTGGATGAAGGCTGGATCCTGTACCTGGATGTATTAGAACCAGTCTAAAGGCTGGATCCTGTACCTGGATGAAGGCTGGATCCTGTACCTGGATGTATTAGAACCAGTCTAAAAGCTGGATCCTGTACCTGGATGAAGGCTGGATCCTGTACCTGGATGTATTAGAACTAGTCTAAAGGCTGGATCCTGTACCTGGATGAAGGCTGGATCCTGTACCTGGATGTATTAGAACTAGTCTAAAGGCTGGATCCTGTACCTAGATGAAGGCTGGATCCTGTACCTGGATGTATTAGAACCAGTCTAAAAGCTGGATCCTGTACCTGGATGAAGGCTGGATCCTGTACCTGGATGTATTAGAACCAGTCTAAAGGCTGGATCCTGTACCTGGATGAAGGCTGGATCCTGTACCTGGATGTATTAGAACCAGTCTAAAGGCTGGATCCTGTACCTGGATGTAGTGGTGAATTCTCTCGACGGATGTGAAGCGAGCTTCAGTCTCAGATGCCAAGCGCACAGTGAACTGGAACAACCCTGTTAACTGACAGTGACGGGTAGAGTCAGGACCCTGGACGAAAGCTCATCTGAAGACACCTTTAAGACGATGCCTTCAGGTTACCTGCACAGCATAGGAAATGGCAAGGCCAGCATAGGCGGTAGGGATCCTCCCATGCATCAGGACCATCATCAGTGCAGTGACACTAATCAGAGCTACACTGATGACATCCAGACGTACAGCCAGCCAGCGCATGGCACAGCTGAACAGGTAGAACGGAGCCTGGTTCTGGTCCAGCAGCACCTGGTACCTGAAAAAAACGACATGGTCAGACTGGGCAGGGGGGCAGAGCTTTGATATATCTGGCTATCAAGGTGTTTTAAGATACAGTTCCAGCCTGACCTGGCAAGGAAGTCGTGACCCCTGTCATAGGCCTGCAGGGTGGACAGGCCCTGGATGCTGGACGTGATGTGGGACATGAAGGGGGTCATGGTCACGTTGTCCAGGCGCTTTAGCTCACGGATGAAAACCCTGGAAATGCCGTGCAGCGCTGCAAACAGCAACACAAGAGGACCCACAGCAACCAGGAACCATGGGAAAACCCAGCTGATGACGCAGAGGCAGAAGAAGACCAGGATCAGGTTCTGGATGAACATCTCGGCCTGGAAGGGCAGACGGGTGTCAACTAGAGGCAAAAAAAAGGTTTACAGTGAGATTTCAAGAAGGTTCCATGTTTCAGATTCTGATCAGAATCTGGACGTGGGGCGGTCCGGTCCTTCACCTTCATCCATGTCTTTGGAGAAGCGGGTCAGGATTCGAGCTGTGGGCGTTATGTCGAAGAACTTCATGGGGCAACGGAGGATCTTACGGAAGAGCTGATCGTGAAGTTTAGAGGAGGCGCGTAACGTTCCCTGCAAACACATCAGTAACCAGTCTGAGCACCTGAACACACCACAGACATTATATATCTATGTGTACCTGAACACACCACAGACATTATATATCTATGTGTACCTGAACACACCACAGACATTATATATCTATCTGTGTACCTGAACACACCACAGACATTATATATCTATGTGTACCTGAACACACCACAGACATTATATATCTATGTGTACCTGAACACACCACAGACATTATATATCTATGTGTGTGACCTCCTCACCTTTACAAAGGCAACGCCCCTGACGACTTTAAGGAGCAGCATGGCGCCCATGGAGGACGCATAAACGGCGGTGTAGTATTGCATCATGGGATTGTCCTTCATGCTGAAGCTTACATCTGAGCTGTTACCCGGGGCTGCCGTGGCGTTCTGCAAACACAGGAGACGTGGGAGGAGTCAGGAGGAGGGGGCAATAAGGAGGGGATGGGTGATGATGATGCTGAGGGGGAGGAGCCTCACCCCACTGCCCTGGTTGATCCAGTAGCTGAGCCACCATTGGCAGAATGCAGAGCTTCCCACGTTAAGAATAAAAAGAGCCAGGATCAGGAGGCAGGAGGCGGAGCCACCACACGCAGACATGTAAAGCTGGAACACTGGCCAGGCCACGCCCCCACACTGCTGCTCCTCCCCTTTAAAGTCAAATGACCAGAAACAAGAGGAGGTAAATATTTCAAAGAGGAACTCTCTGGTTTACTGATGAGACTCATTACAGGTGTCTTACTGTTCTCCTTCACCACAGGTGAGCTGGTCTTCACTGATCCTGGTTTGTTATCTGCTGGTTTCCTCTGAGAAGAACCCGTCTTTCTGCTGGGAGCCTGGGACAGACAGACAGGTAACATGAGAGACAGACAGGTAACATGAGACAGACAGGTAACATGAGACAGACAGGTAACATGAGAGACAGACAGGTAACATGAGACAGACAGGTAACATGAGAGACAGACAGGTAACATGAGAGACAGACAGGTAACATGAGAGACAGACAGGTAACATGAGACAGACGGGTAACATGAGACAGACAGGTAACATGAGAGACAGACAGGTAACATGAGAGACAGACAGGTAACATGAGAGACAGACAGGTAACATGAGAGACAGACGGGTAACATGAGACAGACAGGTAACATGAGAGACAGACGGGTAACATGAGACAGACAGGTAACATGAGAGACAGACAGGTAACATGAGACAGACAGGTAACATGAGAGACAGACAGGTAACATGAGAGACAGACAGGTAACATGAGAGACAGACAGGTAACATGAGAGACAGACAGGTAACATGAGACAGACAGGTAACATGAGACAGACGGGTAACATGAGAGACAGACAGGTAACATGAGAGACAGACAGGTAACATGAGAGACAGACAGGTAACATGAGAGACAGACAGGTAATATGAGAGACAGACAGGTAACATGAGACAGACAGGTAACATGAGAGACAGACGGGTAACATGAGACAGACAGGTAACATGAGAGACAGACAGGTAACATGAGACAGACAGGTAACATGAGAGACAGACGGGTAACATGAGACAGACAGGTAACATGAGACAGACAGGTAACATGAGACAGACAGGTAACATGAGAGACAGACAGGTAACATGAGAGACAGACAGGTAACATGAGACAGACAGGTAACATGAGACAGACAGGTAACATGAGACAGACAGGTAACATGAGAGACAGACAGGTAACATGAGACAGACAGGTAACATGAGAGACAGACAGGTAACATGAGAGACAGACAGGTAACATGAGACAGACAGGTAACATGAGACAGACAGGTAACATGAGAGACAGACAGGTAACATGAGACAGACAGGTAACATGAGAGACAGACAGGTAACATGAGAGACAGACAGGTAACATGAGACAGACAGGTAACATGAGAGACAGACAGGTAACATGAGAGACAGACAGGTAACATGAGAGACAGACAGGTAACATGAGACAGACAGGTAACATGAGAGACAGACAGGTAACATGAGAGACAGACAGGTAACATGAGAGACAGACAGGTAACATGAGAGACAGACAGGTAACATGAGAGACAGACAGGTAACATGAGAGACAGACAGGTAACATGAGAGACAGACAGGTAACATGAGACAGACAGGTAACATGAGAGACAGACAGGTAACATGAGACAGACAGGTAACATGAGAGACAGACAGGTACCTCTATATAAGGAGTGTCTCCCAGCTGGAAGTGGTTGAAAATGGCGGCATAATCCATATTTAGTTTCATCAGGTTGTCATGGTTACCTTGCTCCACTATACTCCCCTCCCTCATCAAGATGACATCATCACAGTCCACGAGGTACTACACACACACACACACACACACACACACACACACACACACACACACACACACACACACACACACACACACACACACACACACACACACACACACACACACACACACACACACACACACACACACACACACACAGGTTATGGTGGTGGCGCCCCCTGGTGTTGCAGCACCTGTGAGGAGCGGCCTCACCTGCAGCTGGTGGGTGATGAAGATGACGGTCTTTTGGCGAAGCTGCTTCCTGATGGCGTTGTGGAATATGTGGTTGGCCACGTGGGCGTCGAGGGCGCTGAGCGGGTCGTCCAGGATGTAAATGTCCCTGTCGCTGTAGAGTGCACGGGCCAAGCTGATTCGCTGTCGCTGCCCGCCGCTAAGGTTGGCGCCTTGCTCGCCGATCTGAAGAGACGTGAAAAAGACACGCGTGTCACAGTCTGGGGCCCTCTGCTGGTTTAGATGTGTACTGCAGCTGACTCTCGGGGGGGCGGAGTCAACTCGAGCTGCATGTGTGAGTGGAGACCTATCACAGTTTACATCCATACAGGAAGTGATGTCACCTCTGTCAGGTCGGCGTTGGGCAGCAGGCTGAGATCTGGTCTGAGACAGCAGGCGCTCAGCACGGACTGATACCTGCAGAGACAGACAGGTGTGAACCAGCAGGCCAATCAGCACGGACTGATACCTGCAGAGACAGACAGGTGTGAACCAGCAGGCCAATCAGCACGGACTGATACCTGCAGAGACAGACAGGTGTGAACCAGCAGGCCAATCAGCACGGACTGATACCTGCAGAGACAGACAGGTGTGAACCAGCAGGCCAATCAGCACGTCTGAGCACACCTGCCCCCCCCTCACCTGTCCTCAGCACGTCTGAGCACACCTGCCCCCCTCTCACCTGTCCTCAGCACGTCTGAGCACACCTGCCCCCCTCTCACCTGTCCTCAGCACGTCTGAGCACACCTGTCCCCCTCTCACCTGTCCTCCTGGTACTCCTGTCCAAACAGGATGTTGTCTCTCAGCGACGCGTTCAGGATCCAGGCCTGCTGAGCCACGTAGGCCAGCCGTCCTCTGACCGCCACCCGGCCCTCCAACACGCTCATCTGCACACACGGCGCCCTCATCAGTGTCCAATGAAACAAGAGCAATGAACTGAACCCTCGCTGTGACATCACTGCAGCAGGTCACCTCACCTGTCCAATGATCGCCGAGATCAAAGACGTCTTTCCACTGCCGACACTCCCACACACACCCAGCAGGTCACCCTGAGCAGACAGACAGGTGTCACAGGTGTCTCACCCTGAGCAGACAGACAGGTGTCACAGGTGTCTCACCCTGAGCAGACAGACAGGTGTCACAGGTGTCTCACCCTGAGCAGACAGACAGGTGTCTCACCCTGAGCAGACAGACAGGTGTCTCTCTCTCTCAGCAGACAGACAGGTGTCTCACCCTGAGCAGACAGACAGGTGTCTCACCCTGAGCAGACAGACAGGTGTCTCACCCTGAGCAGACAGACAGGTGTCACAGGTGTCTCACCCTGAGCAGACAGACAGGTGTCTCTCTCTCAGCAGACAGACAGGTGTCTCTCTCTCTCAGCAGACAGACAGGTGTCTCTCTCTCTCTCAGCAGACAGACAGGTGTCTCTCTCTCTCTCAGCAGACAGACAGGTGTCTCTCTCTCTCAGCAGACAGACAGGTGTCTCTCTCTCAGCAGACAGACAGGTGTCTCTCTCTCTCTCAGCAGACAGACAGGTGTCTCTCTCTCAGCAGACAGACAGGTGTCCCTACCTGTCTCACTCTCAGGTTGATGCAGTGCAGCGTCCTCTGAAGGCGCTGGGAGGCGGCGGTGAGGAGGGCGGGGCCTTCCTCCTCCTCCTCCTCTGGACTGAAGGAGCCTCCTCCTCCTCTCAGCAGGGTGCCCGTCACCTCCTTCTGCTGGGGAAGCCCTGTGCACCTGTGAGTCAGCACACCTGGTTAAGCTCCTCCCCCAGACAGGAGTCACAGAGTCTACCTCAGGTTCAGGTGAGGGGACGTACCCGTCTCTGTTGGCCGTGCTGACACGTGGACTGGGCTGAGCGCTCTGACCGACCCCGTCCCACGCCAGACTGGCCCCACACATCTCCACGGCAACCTTAGGGTCACCAGGAGACACACGCACGCTGTCGACCTCCGGCAACAGGAAGAGACTCTGAGAAGAGACGAGGTCGAGTTAGCAGAGCAGCTAGGAAGGACGCAGGAAAGGACATGACAGAGGAGACAGGATCTGACCTTGAATCTCTCCATGGCGACTGACGCTTCAGACAGAGACTTGACGGAGAAGGGTGTGACCTTCAGAGCAAAGGTCATGGCGTTGAACACAGTTACCACGGTGAAGGCCTGCAGAGACATACAGGTTAGCACGTTAGCACGTTAGCCGTCAGGTGTAGATTCGGCAGTTTCGTTGTAGTTTGGTACCTGAGCTGCTGTCAGGTCGTATCCGAGCAACATGTGGGCGGAGAATGTTGCCACGCTGGCTATGACAACGACTATGGGAGCCACGCCCACGGTGACGCTCTGGAAGTAACCTGTCAACTCCAAGATCCTTCGCTCCTCATCACGGATCCCTGAACGGAAACACAGCCTGAGAAACTCTGACATCTCTCTACACCTGTGTTACCATGGCGACGGGCAGGCCAGGTGGGCGTGTACGTACGGCGAACGTCCTGCGCAAACGCTTTGACCCAGGCGTACATCTTAATGAACTTTATGTAGCTCAGGATCTCGTTCATCTTCTGCACCCGCTGGTCGGTGATGGCCACGCCCTTCCTCCTGAAGAACGCCGTCAGCCTGGAGCTGAACATCTGATCACAACAACAAAGACGCTGAGTCAACACATGAAGGAGCGAGCTGAGCTGAGTGAGACGCAGCGAGCCTGACCATGGTCGGGTAGAACAGCAGGAACACGGCTGATCCCAGCAGAGACGTTGGACCCAGGATGAACAGGTTATAGGCAACACCGAGCACGGCCACCAGGGGGCCACCTGCCAGAAGACCGCCCACCGCCGCCGCCTCGAACATCCGCTGACCGTCACTGGAACACATGTTGACCAGCTGCAACACAAACAGCCAGACACCCAGACACCCTGAGGACTGAAGGGAGGACACCCAGACACCCTGAGGACTGAAGGGAGGACACCCAGACACACTGAGGACTGAAGGGAGGACACCCAGACACCCTGAGGACTGAAGGGAGGACACCCAGACACACTGAGGACTGAAGGGAGGACACCCAGACACACTGAGGACTGAAGGGAGGACACCCAGACACACTGAGGACTGACCTGGCCCATGGACTTGTCCCTCACGCTGCGGAGCTTCACAATCTTCTGGAAGGCCAGACTGAGGATTGCTCCCCTCAGTCTACACCCGGTCCTGTAGTTCAGGGCCCAGGTCAGAGCCAGGGACCAGGACCGGACCAACTCTGTGGTCAGGAGGCCAAGGACCAGGAGCAGCCCGTAGCCCAGGTCTGACTGGTCCTGCTGGGTATACTCCAGCAGACGCTTTACCACGAACGCCTGCAGGAAGATGTCAATGGTTACACGAGGGGGGACGGGGGGGGGGGGGTCCTGAGACCAGACTGAGCTCAAAGACAGACCACATGACTCACTGGGCCGCTGAAGCCGGCCAGCTGAGTGACGGTGAGACAGAGGATGGAGAGGAGGAGACGAGACCGACAGAAAGACCAAACCACCGAGAACAGAGACGCAGCGCCTCCTTTAGACCGCCACTCGTCCTCCCACAGAGCGCCCAACCTGAGGACACACACACACACACACACACACACACACACACACACACACACACACACACACACACACACACACACACACACACACACACACACACACACACACACACACACACACACACACACACACACACACAGCATGATGTCATGGCACCGTTACCGTGGAAACAAATATCTGATTGCAACCCGAAAACTCTTTATTCACTTCCCAGTCATTCATTAGCTCCGCCCACCTGAGGCTGTTGGCATGGCAACTGTCCCACTCTGATACCGGCCATATGTCATCCAAAAGGAGCCGTCCTTTTCTTCGGGCAAGTTTAGCCAAAGGAGTCAGCCAATGAAACGTCATGAAGGAGAAAAGACCTGCACTGTCCACCGGGTGATCACACCTGAGGAGACAAACACACCTGAGGAGACAAACACACCTGAGGACACACCTGAGGACACACCTGAGGAGACACCTGAGGAGACACCTGAGGAGATAAACACACCTGAGGAGACAAACACACCTGAGGACACACCTGAGGACACACCTGAGGAGATAAACACACCTGAGGAGACAAACACACCTGAGGACACACCTGAGGACACACCTGAGGAGATAAACACACCTGAGGAGACAAACACACCTGAGGAGACAAACACACCTGAGGACACAAACACACCTGAGGACACACCTGAGGAGCCAAACACACCTGAGGAGACAAACACACCTGAGGACACACCTGAGGACACACCTGAGGAGACAAACACACCTGAGGAGACAAACACACCTGAGGAGACATTCTTTGCGTGTTACCTGTCCTACCTGTTTCCAAATATTCTCTTCCAGGCTCCGACCTTCTCCAGCTCTTCATCATGGCTACCAGCTGATCTGTCCTCACACAAACCCAGCACATCCTGACACACACACACACACACACACACACACACACACACACACACACACACACACACACACACACACACACACACACACACTAAATATTATCGATGATGTTATTTATAAATATATTTATAAATCGTTATGAGCTGTAATAATGTGAAAGTTTCCTGATTAAAATGTTCATTAAATATATTTAAATATTCAAATGAGCAGACATTGACCTATGGGACGGCTCCTCCTCCAATCACATCCTTTGATCATGCGTGACATCGCTCACATGTTCACATACATAAAGACAAAGTAAGAAAGTGTCCATGTATGTGAACTGGTCCCCAAAGAAGCTAGCTGAAGCTAATGCTAGGAGGACAGAAAGAGGGTGTGGCCTACACATACACCTCACTCCCATGTAACAAGGTAACAGGTATGTTTAAAGCTTTCCCTTTGAGAGGCAGGAAGTGACATCACACATACAGGGTGAACAATAGTGATAAAATAATAAAGTAATAACAGTCCCTGTTGCCATAGTAACCTACAGGATGAAACACTGAGCTCTACTGTAAGTCACTGTTTTAACTTAACTATGAATCAGCCAATCAGAGAGCAGGATTTATGTGCATCTGTTGTATAATGATGTGTGTGTGTGTGTGTGTGTGTGTGTGTGTGTGTGTGTGTGTCCTCCCCAGCAGACTGAGCACGTGCAGAGCTCACGTTTACTGCCTCCTGATGCTCACACACATCTTCTCCATTCACATCGCACTGACCAATCAGAGGCCTCGCATGCCTTCCAGCTCAGGCGACCAGGGGGCTGGAATCCCCTCTGCATCAGCTGGGCAGCAGCAGGAGGCGGGGCTTCATTATGTAAACAAAGAGGAGGAGCATCCCTGTTTGTCCTTTTCTACTGAATTCAATCAAATATGTCTCCTGCTCTTATAAGATTTATGCTTTTATTGTGAAGGTTCAGCATGAAGTCTGTACCTTCCTGTCATGTGATCATCACTTCTAATACTCCTGAGGGGGGCAGCACTGAGCCTGAAGGGGGGGCAGCACTGAGCCTGAAGGGGGGGCAGCACTGAGTCTGAAGGGGGGCAGCACTGAGCCTGAAGGGGGGCAGCATTTAGTCTGAAGGGGGGCAGCACTGAGTCTGAAGGGGGGCAGCACTGAGTCTGAAGGGGGGCAGCACTGAGTCTGAAGGGGGGGCAGCACTGAGCCTGAAGGGGGGCAGCATTTAGTCTGAAGGGGGGCAGCACTGAGTCTGAAGGGGGGGCAGCACTGAGTCTGAAGGGGGGCAGCACTGAGCCTGAAGGGGGGCAGCACTGAGCCTGAAGGGGGGCAGCACTGAGCCTGAAGGGGGGCAGCACTGAGTCTGAAGGGGGGCAGCACTGAGCCTGAAGGGGGGCAGCACTGAGCCTGAAGGGGGGGCAGCACTGAGTCTGAAGGGGGGCAGCATTTAGTCTGAAGGGGGGCAGCACTGAGTCTGAAGGGGGGCAGCACTGAGTCTGAAGGGGGGGCAGCACTGAGCCTGAAGGGGGGGCAGCACTGAGTCTGAAGGGGGGCAGCATTTAGTCTGAAGGGGGGCAGCACTGAGTCTGAAGGGGGGCAGCACTGAGCCTGAAGGGGGGCAGCACTGAGCCTGAAGGGGGGCAGCACTGAGTCTGAAGGGGGGCAGCACTGAGCCTGAAGGGGGGCAGCACTGAGCCTGAAGGGGGGCAGCACTGAGCCTGAAGGGGGGCAGCATTTAGTCTGAAGGGGGGCAGCACTGAGTCTGAAGGGGGGCAGCATTTAGTCTGAAGGGGGGCAGCATTTAGTCTGAAGGGGGGCAGCACTGAGTCTGAAGGGGGGCAGCACTGAGTCTGAAGGGGGGCAGCATTTCGTCTGAAGGGGGGCAGCATTTAGTCTGAAGGGGGGCAGCATTTAGTCTGAAGGGGGGCAGCACTGAGTCTGAAGGGGGGCAGCATTTAGTCTGAAGGGGGGCAGCACTGAGTCTGAAGGGGGGCAGCACTGAGTCTGAAGGGGGGCAGCATTTAGTCTGAAGGGGGGCAGCACTGAGTCTGAAGGGGGGCAGCACTGAGTCTGAAGGGGGGCAGCACTGAGCCTGAGGGGGGCAGCACTGAGTCTGAAGGGGGGCAGCACTGAGTCTGAAGGGGGGCAGCATTTAGTCTGAAGGGGGGCAGCACTGAGCCTGAGGGGGGCAGCACTGAGTCTGAAGGGGGGCAGCACTGAGTCTGAGGGGGGCAGCACTGAGTCTGAAGGGGGGCAGCACTGAGCCTGAGGGGGGCACCACTGAGCCCGAAGGGGGGCAGCATTTAGTCTGAAGGGGGGCAGCACTGAGTCTGAAGGGGGGCAGCATTGAGTCTGAAGGGGGGCAGCACTGAGTCTGAAGGGGGGCAGCATTTAGTCTGAAGGGGGGCAGCACTGAGTCTGAAGGGGGGCAGCATTTAGTCTGAAGGGGGGCAGCACTGAGTCTGAAGAGGGGCAGAATTTAGTCTGAAGGGGGGCAGCACTGAGCCTGAGGGGGGCAGCACTGAGTCTGAAGGGGGGCAGCACTGAGCCTGAGGGGGGCACCACTGAGCCCGAAGGGGGGCAGCATTTAGTCTGAAGGGGGGCAGCACTGAGTCTGAAGGGGGGCAGCATTGAGTCTGAAGGGGGGCAGCACTGAGTCTGAAGGGGGGCAGCACTGAGTCTGAAGGGGGGCAGCATTTAGTCTGAAGGGGGGCAGCATTTAGTCTGAAGGGGGGCAGCACTGAGTCTGAAGAGGGGCAGAATTTAGTCTGAAGGGGGGCAGCACTGAGCCTGAGGGGGGGCAGCATTTAGTCTGAAGGGGGGCAGCATTGAGTCTGAAGGGGGGCAGCACTGAGCCTGAAGAGGGGCAGCATTTAGTCTGAAGGGGGGCAGCATTGAGTCTGAAGGGGGGCAGCACTGAGTCTGAAGGGGGGCAGCACTGAGTCTGAAGGGGGGCAGCATTTAGTCTGAAGGGGGGCAGCACTGAGTCTGAAGAGGGGCAGCATTTAGTCTGAGGGGGGCAGCACTGAGCCTGAGGGGGGGCAGCACTGAGCCTGAGGGGGGCAGCACTGAGCCTGAAGGGGGGTAGCACTGAGTCTGAAGGGGGGTAGCACTGAGTCCGGGCCCTCCAGCAGACTACCTGAGAGCATCACTGTCTTGCTTAAACCAAAGCCAGCTGATACGTGATTGGTCCATACTACTTGGACTACAAACAGACTCAATGGACTACAAAGCTGAACACACGCGTACACAGAGATGAAGGTCAGGTAGAATCACCTGCAGCTGGTGGTGCAGCGTGACCTCTGACCCCGGCAGAGAGCTGCAGCAGGGCGCCGGCTTGTTCCGTCCTCTCTCATGGTCTGTCATCTTCTATCAGACCACATGGACACGCCGACCTGTGAGGGACGAGCACAGCGTCACATGACTCCAGCTGATAGACCAGTGAACAGGTCCTTCACCCCAGGATAGGGAACTTAAAGAGTTCCTGTTGGGGGGGGGGGGGGGGGGGGGTCCCAACAGTACCTGGAGACCTTATAATGACATGATGAGTCCAGCAGGAACATCTGTGATTCTCTACAAGCCTGAAGAGTTTTACACACATCAAACCTCCACAATAAAACCATAACACGGCATCCTTCAGAATAAAAGCATCAGATGCTGCCGACCTCGCGCGCTGAGAATAAAACAAGAAATGAGCAGAAATTAAAGTGAGTCATGATCTGTCTCACCTGTCTGTTTGTCTCACCTGTCTGTCTGTGTCCTCGCTCTGAAGACAGTCTGCCGGTTCTACTGTCCCCCTTCAGGTCCGCTCCTTTCCGTAAACAGCTCTTCTTTGAAGCTGCAGCTCCACACGGAGCAGCCGCGCGGGTCTTCATGGGAAACGGAGTCTTTTATTGTGTTTGTATGCGCCCCGAGTGCAGGCTGTCAGGCTCGGACCATAAGATGGATCCGGACTGACAGACTCGCTCCTGACCCCTGTCCAGGTACCCTGCTAGAAGAACTGAGCTGGTGTCCTTCCTCACGTGTGGTCCTCGAGGTGATGACAGTAGAAGGATTTGATTTATAACCTTGGTCTAAACTCTGGGTGTGAGGCTCTTCTGATCCTGATTTACCTGTCCAGGTGTTCATCGCTACAGACTCTGAAGGATCTGTACAGACCCTGAGATCAGATCCTGTACAGACCCTGAGCTCAGATCCTGTACAGACCCGGAGCTCAGATCCTGTCAGTCTCAGTTCAGGGTGAAGTGTTCCCGGCAGCTCTGCTGCCCCCTGCTGGTGATCCAAACAGTATTCCTCCAGTAACAGACGAGCTGCAGGTCTGTTTACTCATTTAGACCAATCAGAAGAGAGCTGAACACAGAACACACCTGGACCAATCACTGAACTAGATTTACATCTTATTTTATGTTTTATTTAAAAGATCGCTGCGTGAGCGAGACAATAACCAGAGACTGTGTGTGTGTGTGTGTGTGTGTGTGTGTGTGTGTGTGTGTACACAGAGCTTTAAGTCATTCAAACACACAGAGAGCGAGAGAATATCAGGGAACACGAACCATAGTTTGAGAAACAGAACTCATTACCCAGAATGCTTTGAGTACACATTGATGACAAAGAGGCGGAGTTTGAGGTGTGACATCATGACTTTATTTTTTCTGTACAAAGCTGATCAGAAGATCCTCGTCACACCCGAGAGGGATACAGCATCTGGAACAGACAGGAAGTGACATCATCAGCTGCTATTCAAACAAAACCCCATGGAGCGTTGCATTGTGGGAAACAGTCGGGTTTCTGACTTAGTGGTGACGCAATGAGGGCGGTCTGGTTCCAAGAACACGGGTCGAGGGTCTCTGGATCTAAAGCTTCTAGACTCGGTCTCAGACTGGGCAGACTGGATTTTAAATCCAGATCCGTCTAGACCCCCCACCCTGGTAGACTGGGGGGTTCAGAGGGGGCAGCTGAGGCAGACAAGGTTTACAGGGTCCACACAGACCAAGGCACGGAGAGGATACGGACGCAGCCTCCCTCGAGGATTTCTCTGAGATGCTCTGACAGTCTGCTCTCTAACAGTCTGGTCTCTGACAGTCTGGTCTCTGACAGTCTGGTCTCTGACAGTCTGCTCCCTGACAGTCTGGTCTCTGACAGTCTGCTCCCTGACAGTCTGCTCCCTGACAGTCTGGTCCCTGACAGTCTGCTCTCTGACAGTCTGCTCCCTGACAGTCTGGTCCCTGACAGTCTGCTCCCAGTCAGCCTGGTCCCAGTCAGTCTGGTCTCCGACAGTCTGCTCCCAGTCAGCCTGGTCCCAGTCAGTCTGGTCTCCGACAGTCTGCTCTCTGACAGTCTGGTCTCTGACAGTCTGCTCCCTGACAGTCTGCTCCCAGTCAGCCTGGTCTCTGACAGTCTGCTCCCTGACAGTCTGGTCCCAGTCAGCCTGGTCCCAGTCAGCCTGGTCCCAGTCAGTCTGGTCTCCGACAGTCTGCTCCCAGTCAGTCTGGTCTCTGACAGTCTGCTCCCAGTCAGTCTGGTCTCTGACAGTCTGCTCCCAGTCAGTCTGGTCTCTGACAGTCTGCTCCCAGTCAGTCTGGTCTCTGACAGTCTGCTCCCTGACAGTCTGGTCTCAGTAAGCCTGGTCCCAGACAGCCTGGTCTCAGTAAGACTGGTCCCTGACAGTCTGGTCTCAGTAAGCCTGGTCCCTGACAGTCTGGTCTCAGTAAGCCTGGTCCCTGACAGTCTGGTCTCAGTAAGCCTGGTCCCTGACAGCCTGGTTCCAGTCAGTCTGGTCTCTAACAGTCTGGTTCCAGTCAGTCTGGTCTCTAACAGTCTGGTTCCAGTCAGTCTGGTCTCTAACAGTCTGGTCCCAGACAGCCTGGTCCCTGACAGCCTGGTCTCAGTAAGCCTGGTCCCTGACAGCCTGGTCTCAGTAAGCCTGGTCCCTGACAGCCTGGTCTCAGTAAGCCTGGCCCCCGTTTCCAGCGGTCCGGTCCAGCTCGGTCATTCTGCTGTGTTTCCACAGACTTCAGAAAGATCCCGATCCGTACCGTTCCATTGGGGTCCTACGAAGATCGATCCGACCCTGAAAGGTGGAGCTAAACACTGCAGTCTGCTGATTGGTTGAAAGAATAGTCACTTCCTGTGTGACGGTGGTAAACTAAACCTCGCCGCACACGACCTCTGAAACACAGCTGGAGGAGTTTTTATAATAAACAGTCACATGACAGGAACTGCTGGATGTCTTCTTCGTTGGTTTTGTTAGCAGGTTAGCTGTTAGCAGCTATGTGATGCTATTACGCGCCTACCAGCTATGGCACAGGTGGCTGTGGGAACACAGGAGCAGGCGGTCTGATGCAGACCAGACCGGTACGACTCCCAGGGTCCGAAACCAGGACAGGACGGGTTCTGATTGGCTCCTCTAACAGCCAATAGGTTTCCTCTCTTCCACTCAGATTTTAAGAACCTGATCCTGCACGATCCTGGACTCAAGGACAGAATGTCTGATCTGTCACGCTGATATTAGACCACGCCCCCTTGTCTTAAAGCATGTTGATGCGTTCAGGGACCGCAGGTCTTTGAACTCACCACTCTGATCCTGTGTCCGATGGCTTTAGCCGGCAGGTTGCTGCTGAATTTGGCGCGGACCATCCCGCTGCTGCCGTGGGCGCGGGTCACCTTCCCCCAGATCACCCGGGTCTTATTGGGCTTCCCGCCGGGCGTCACCGTGTTCCTGCAACGCCAAACACTCCGTTACAACACGCTGCAACGCCAAACACCCCGTTACAACACGCTGCAACGCCAAACACCCCGTTACAACACGCTGCAACGCCAAACACCCCGTTACAACGCGTTTGAACCAATCAGAAGAGGTCTTACTTCTTGGCCTTGTAGACGTAGGCGCAGCGTTTGCCCAGGTAGAAGTCGACCTCATCTCTGGTGTAACAACCCTCCAGCTTCAGGAGCGCCGTGTGCTCACGCTGATTCCTCAGACCGCGTTTATAACCGGTGAAGATGGCCTTACTCCACAGTCTACACAGAGAGAGAGAGAGAGAGAGAGACACACACACACACAGAGAGAGAGAGAGAGAGAGAGACAGAGAGAGAGACACACACACAGAGAGACACACACAGAGAGAGAGAGAGAGAGAGAGAGAGACACACACACAGAGAGAGAGAGAGAGAGACACACACACAGAGAGAGAGAGAGAGAGAGAGAGAGAGAGAGAGAGACACACACACACACAGAGAGAGAGACAGACACACACACGATCCTTGAACATCAGCAGCTTCATGTAGAGCAGTGGTTCTGAGAGACTGGGTTCTGAGTGTGTGTGTGTGTGTGTGTGTGTTCTTACCTTCCGGGCATGGTCAGTCTTCTCCAGGTGAGTCCACCTGCACGTGCACAGAAACACTTATCAAACAGAGAAGATGCAGTGTGTAGCCACAATGCTGACAGGAAACAACAGGTAAACTTCCGGAAGTAGCTCACTAGAGACGTAAAGCACGTTTACGTTCTGATTCAAACTCGCACGAGACACAAACACTCTGATGCTAACATGCTAACGCTAGCTCCTCTCGCTGATACCGGCACGCGCTCCAGTGAGCACGCGCTCCGGTGTGAGCTGCAGCTTGGACACACACCGGCACTTAAACGGAGAGCTCACGCGCCCTCTCTCCGCTCGGACAGTTAGCCGCCGGGTTACAATCTGACGTTAATCTCCGCCATCACGGACCCGGTGACCGTCACGAACAGCCCGGTGTCCGGAGGACACACAGCGCATTTACTGACGGTAGATATCCCGGTGAAATTACCGGATTAACGGAGAGAAAACAAAGATTAAAGAGGCGAGCCGCCGCTCTTACCGTCACTGTAAGGAGAAAGATGGAGGAAAAGGAAGCGCGAAAGGAATGCTGGGAAATTATCGTCAACAGAGATGCCCGCGAAGCTGCCTGATCAAAATGGCGGCTATCGAGGACCCCAGCAGCGTCACAGCCATAGATATATATATATAGAACAGTTGTTTATATATCTACGGTCACAGTGACGTAGAAACGACAAGAAACAATTTTTATCATTTAAAATTTTCAAAGTTCACAATTAAGCGTATTGAAAACAATTACACCATAACAAACAACCCTAACCCTAACAAACATAAAGATACAACAGAACAACAAACAAAAACTAAACAAGGGATCAAACAAAAGCTCTGGCTCCCATGTTTTACTGTACAGCATGTTAACATGTTTTACTGTACAGCATGTTAACATGTTTTACTGTACAGCGTGTTAACATGTTTTACTGTACTGCATATTAACATGTTTTACTGTACAGCATGTTAACATGTTTTACTGTACAGCGTGTTAACATGTTTTACTGTACAGCGTGTTAACATGTTTTACTGTACAGCGTATTAACATGTTTTACTGTACAGCGTATTAACATATTTTACTGTACAGCGTGTTAACATGTTTTACTGTACAGCGTGTTAACATGTTTTACTGTACAGCGTATTAACATGTTTTACCTTACAGCGTGTTAACATGTTTTACTGTACAGCGTGTTAACATGTTTTACTGTACAGCATGTTAACATGTTTTACTGTACAGCATGTTAACATGTTTTACTGTACAGCGTGTTAACATGTTTTACTGTACAGCGTGTTAACATGTTTTACTGTACAGCATGTTAACATGTTTTACTGTACAGCATGTTAACATGTTTTACTGTACAGCGTGTTAACATGTTTTACTGTACAGCATGTTAACATGTTTTACTGTACAGCATGTTAACATGTTTTACTGTACAGCGTATTAACATGTTTTACCTTACAGCGTGTTAACATGTTTTACTGTGCAGCGTGTTAACATGTTTTACTGTACAGCGTGTTAACATGTTTTACTGTACAGCATGTTAACATGTACAGCGTGTTAACATGTTTTACTGTACAGCATGTTAACATGTTTTACTGTACAGCATGTTAACATGTTTTACTGTACAGCGTGTTAACATGTTTTACTGTACTGCATATTAACATGTTTTACTGTACAGCATGTTAACATGTTTTACTGTACAGCGTGTTAACATGTTTTACTGTACAGCGTGTTAACATGTTTTACTGTACAGCGTATTAACATGATTTACCTTACAGCGTGTTAACATGTTTTACTGTACAGCGTGTTAACATGTTTTACTGTACAGCGTGTTAACATGTTTTACTGTACAGCATGTTAACATGTTTTACTGTACAGCGTGTTAACATGTTTTACTGTACAGCATGTTAACATGTTTTACTGTACAGCATGTTAACATGTTTTACTGTACAGCGTGTTAACATGTTTTACTGTACAGCATGTTAACATGTTTTACTGTACAGCATGTTAACATGTTTTACTGTACAGCGTATTAACATGTTTTACCTTACAGCGTGTTAACATGTTTTACTGTGCAGCGTGTTAACATGTTTTACTGTACAGCGTGTTAACATGTTTTACTGTACAGCATGTTAACATGTACAGCGTGTTAACATGTTTTACTGTACAGCATGTTAACATGTTTTACCTTACAGCGTGTTAACATCTTTTACCTTACAGCGTGTTAACATGTTTTACTGTACAGCGTGTTAACATGTTTTACTGTACAGCGTGTTAACATGTTTTACTGTACAGCATGTTAACATGTTTTACTGTACAGCGTGTTAACATGTTTTACTGTACAGCATGTTAACATGTTTTACTGTACAGCGTGTTAACATGTTTTACTGTACAGCATGTTAACATGTACAGCGTGTTAACATGTTTTACTGTACAGCGTGTTAACATGTTTTACTGTACAGCGTGTTAACATGTTTTACTGTACAGCATGTTAACATGTTTTACTGTACAGCATGTTAACATGTTTTACTGTACAGCGTATTAACATGTTTTACCTACAGCATGTTAACATGTTTTACTGTACAGCGTGTTAACATGTTTTACCTACAGCATGTTAACATGTTTTACCTTACTGCATGTTAACATGTTTTACTGTACAGCATGTTAACATGTTTTACTGTACAGCATGTTAACATGTTTTACCTTACTGCATGTTAACATGTTTTACTGTACTGCATGTTAACATGTTTTACTGTACAGCATGTTAACATGTTTTACTGTACAGCATGTTAACATGTTTTACTGTACAGCATGTTAACATGTTTTACTGTACAGCATGTTAACATGTTTTACCTTACTGCATGTTAACATGTTTTACTGTACAGCGTGTTAACATGTTTTACTGTACAGCGTGTTAACATGTTTTACTGTACTGCATGTTAACATGTTTTACTGTACAGCATGTTAACATGTTTTACTGTACAGCGTGTTAACATGTTTTACTGTACAGCGTGTTAACATGTTTTACTGTACAGCATGTTAACATGTTTTACCTTACTGCATGTTAACATGTTTTACTGTACTGCATGTTAACATGTTTTACTGTACAGCATGTTAACATGTTTTACTGTACAGCGTGTTAACATGTTTTACCTTACAGCGTGTTAACATGTTTTACTGTACAGCGTGTTAACATGTTTTACTGTACAGCGTGTTAACATGTTTTACTGTACAGCGTGTTAACATGTTTTACTGTACAGCGTGTTAACATGTTTTACTGTACAGCGTATTAACATGTTTTACCTTACAGCGTGTTAACATGTTTTACCTGAGTGGTTGAATCACATGCAGGTCTCAGAAACGGCTCCTGTTCATTAAAGCTCGACGATCTGAACAGATTTCCTTCATATGTAAAGTGAGTTATAAATAAAATGTATTATTATAAATATTAAGTGTTTTTATCTGATCGTAAATGATGAGATTAAATGTGTTTGTCTGACTTGATGGAAGTTTCCGGAGTCACGCTGCACGTGACGTCTCAAAACAAAGAAAAGAAGTTCAATCGTCTCAAATTAAAATATTTATTTAAAGCACTTAAACTCTTCTTACAGCTTCAAATCTTTTTACAGTTTTCAGAAAAATAAAACAAAGTGAAAAAAAGTAAAACTTAAAACTGTGAGACGGTCTGATCGTCACGGGAACAAAAACTGTGGAATGTCCTTTAGAAACACCTGACCCTGCCGCCATGTGACCCTTGACCTCGGCAGGAGAAACACAGGAAGAAGAGAACAGGAAACATCTGTACAATCAGAGAACACCTGTCGCCATGGTAACAGCAAGCTCACTGAGGAGGAGCAGACAGGTGAGTAACGGAGGGGGAGGAGTTTGTGGATGATGTGTTTAACTGCTGTTTTAGTGTTGAGGGAAGTGGGCGGAGTCTAACTCCAAACAAACAAACATGGCGTTAGTGATGCTGCTTCAGATGTAAACAGGAAACAGCTGATGTCCGTCTGTTTACCTGTGAACACCTGTCTCTGACCCGTGACACACGTACTCCTCGTTTAATAACATTAAGTCACACATCACAGGCGGACGCTCCGTCCTCATCACGTGACATTGTCCTGGACGCCATGCGTTCTCGGACATCCTCGGCACGTGATGTCATTGACCTTTGACCTGTCTGTGATTCAATGAAGAGACAAACAGATTCTGCAGATCTGACGGGTTCACACGGACGCCGACGTGATGAGGTCATCAGACCCTGCAGAAGCTCGGTCCTGACCCTCAAAGGGTTAAATTAGTGTTAGTCTGAGCGTGGCTGATAGAGAAGCTTCAAACCCACGACACGCTCCTCGGATGGCGCTCTGTGACTCCAGTCCGTTCACGTTTCCATGACAACCAGGAGCAAAGACACCAAGATTTTTTGATGTCTATTTTAACCATTAAATGACCATATATGGGCATTCCTCTCCAAGAGGTCAAAGCTACTTTTTCACTGTGGATCATAAAAAAAGATAAAAACATGTCAACACGGCCCGTCTCCGGAGCGAGCCAGCAGCGCCGCTACGTGCCAGGTTGGACAGGAAGTCAGACTTAGGAGTGTCCGCTAACTTTCAAAATAAAAGCCGTCTCTTGTGATCTTGAGAACCCGCGTGTATTAGTGGCGCTCAGAAACCAACCGATTGGGCCGGGTCGCTGACTCAGCAGCGAGCACGGAGTGTGTGAAGCGTGTTTGAGCGTCCTCTCTGACCCGCCATGTTAGCAGCAGCGAGCTACATTAGTGTCATTAAGTCAATAAATAAGAAACATAATTTAATAAAGAAACTTCTGGAAGATCAAAGATTAAAACGCTGCAGGATGAACTTTGACCCTCAACATGTTTAAAGTCATGTTAGCATTTAGCTCCGTTAGCCAGGTTCTAACCTGTGATCAGATGGTCTTTAAAAGTCCAGGGTTCAGGATTTACCCCTGTCAGGTGTTTTCAGAGACGTTTCCATGACAACGAGCCGAGTGTTCAAACGTGAAAATGTTAAAAAGTAAACTGTGGAAGCTTTAACCTGCAGAGGAGAGAGGGTCACATGACCTCCTCCTCTTCATCATGTGTGTGAAGTGTGTTGTTGTAAATCCACTCTGATCCTGTATTTGATCATTTCAGCCCTGCTCAGAACAGGCTGTTTCTGTGTCTGTAGCTTTAAATATGTAAATGAGCTGTTTCTGGCCACGCCCCCTCTCTGGATGGGCTCGGGTGTCTGAAGGGTTAATATCACTGTAGCAGAGTCTTCATTAAATAATCGACCATGGCAACCGAAATTAAAGTTCTTTTTTTGTTCAAACTCAACAACAGTGCTCTCTCTCTCTCTCTCCCCTCGCTTGCTCGCCCTCTGTGTCGGCGCTGTGGTTCATCTAAAGTATTGCTTTCAAACTCGTGGTGTTCTGATGGCGTGCGGTTCTGTTTGTCTCTCCATCAGATCGACCCGCCTCTCTCAGGTGTTCATGACGCTGCAGGCCTCTTCTCCTCCAGGACGCCATCTGAGCGCGTGCCGTGGTCGTGGCCTTTTAGATGTTGACGGAGGGTCCAGGTGCAGCGGTCGTCGTCGTGGTGACGGGGTGTCGGGGCGGGGCCAGGTCGAGCAGGGCGCTGACGGTCCCGGCCACCTGGGGGAGCCCTCGCTCCTCCAGGATGTGAAGAGGGAGACACAACTGAGTCTACGAGACGGACACCACAGAGGACGACACGGCGGGGACAAAAGAAAGCAACGGAAAGGAGGGTCAACGGATGGCAAAATAAATCAACGTGTAAAATAACAGTAACCATGGCAACACAAATGAGGAACTGAGAGGAGGAAAAAGAAATGATGAGGGAAGGAACAGAGAAGAGCAGCGAGCAGAGTTTATCAGCAGCTTCAAAATAAGAGAGAGACAGGAAGTGAGACGAGGTCGTTGGGTTCATTTTATTGATGTTCAGAGGAGAGGCACGTCTTTATAAAACAGGAACAGGAAGTCTCCATCCCTCATCAGAACCGGCACGCAGCCCTGCTGTGGTACCAGGAAGTCCACAAGCAGCTGGAGATCAGGGTTTAGGTCCTACAAGCTCCAAGGCACCGCTTGACCCTCAAGACAGGTTAGCCCCGTTTCCACCCAGCAGTCTGGATCAGACCAGTACGGATCAGTCCGGTACGGATCAGACCGGTACGGATCAGACCGGTACGGATCAGTCCGGTACGGATCAGTCCGGTACGGTTCGGTTTGATTAAGCCTGATCCCGTTTGTGTTTCCACCCGTGTCCTCTTTGGTAGGCGGCGAGTAAGCCGGATGATGATAGCCGCTATGTAAATAGCATCATATGATAGCAGCTAATCGCTAACTGCTAACTAATAAATTCAACGCTGGAGACATCCAGCAGGTCATCTCCTCTGTCACTGTCATGTGACTCTTTATTACAAGAACTCAATCCAGCTTTGTTTCAGAGAAGGCTGTGAGCGGCGAGGACAAATACACACGCTAACAATCAATGCTTTAAACACGCCCACCACCTAACACAGGAAGTGACCATTCTTTCAACCAATCAGAGGACTGCAGGGTTTAGCTCCACCTTTTCAGGTCGGCTCCACATTCTTGGCCCCCCGACGGAAGGGTCCCAAAAAGTGGGACGGTACGGATCGGTTATTTGGGAATCTTTCCCGGGATCAGTCTGTGGAAACGCCACAAAATGCACGCCGTACTGAGACGAACCGAGCCGGACCGCTCGGTGGGAACAGGACTATTTTAGACCCTCACAGGGACCAGAGTCTGGGGGGGACGGGATGGACTCTGGACCACTTCACATACAGTATAAACAGTAAAAAACACACTCAGACATAAGGCACAGGGGGCGGAGCTTCAACAGGCAGGGGGCGGAGCTTCAGGGCAAACCTCCACCTTCAGGGGGATTGTCAAGTTTAGGATCACCTGAGGGTCACATGACCCTCAAGAGGATTACAGACACCAGGACCAGCCTCATACTGGACCCCCCCCCCCATCACTAACGAGTCCAGAGTCAGGACCAGAAGAGTCCTACGCTCTGTCACAGAACCAGAACTGAAACTGGTGCTAACAGACGCCATCACGGTCCATCCCAGCATGCTTTGTGCCACACACACTGAATGGAGGTGAAGTGTCAATCACTCAGCATTTTATATTTTGGTCTCACAGGTGATTAGGACGCAGCTCATAGGACAGACCAGGACAACAGAAAGACCAGCAAGTCTGAACTCAAGACTAGAAACTCACAAGAGACCAAAGTGAAGAACAGGAAGTCGATTTGAAGTCAAAGAACTACAAATCCCACTCGACAACTACAAAGTGCATGAAGAGCAAGTGAAGGCTCCAAACAGGACAACAAGTCAACAAGTCTATGGAAGACTCCAATCTGACACCTGATTGGCTGTCTGAAGGGTCTGAGTTTGGGTCAGGTCTAAAGTTGTGCAGGAGAAGGACCAGTACAGGACCAGTCCAGGTGAGGGTCCCTTTAAGCAGCTCGTACCCAGACTACCTGGACCGTTTGTTTGACTCAGGACCTGCTGCCTGAATCCAGGAGACGAAGGATCTGACCAAAACCACTCCAGATAAGCCAGAGTCACCGGGGGGTCTACCCCGGGTCTCAGACCAGTTTGGCATGCATCAGGATGATCCTGATCCAGAACCATCTTAACATGTAGCTGCTGTTCTATAAACACAAACAGCTTGATCAGACCTCTCAAACACAGCCTGGGGGGTCTGGGACCTTCTTGATCCTCCTGAAGAGGAGGGCGGGGCTACAGAGGACGGATGGACGGTAGACTGCACTCAGGTGCTGAGACGGTAAATATCGGTGGTCAGGTGAGCTTCAGGCGTGCGGCGCCAGGTGCACGTAGATGGCACACAGCAGCCACATGACAGACAGGTAGAAGAGGGCGAAGCCTGCCAGCTGGACGCGAGGGGAGGGGCTGAAGGAAGGCGGGGCCATCGAAAGCAACACACCTACCGTGCAGTACACCCCGCCCCCTTTCCCCTCCAGGACCTCCCCCACTGAACAGAGACTGTCCTGAGTGACCGGGGGGGGGGGGGGGGGGGGGGGGGGGGGGGGGGGGCATGGCAGAGGACCAGAGTGAAGAAGGTTGATGAGAGACAGATGACAGAGAAGAAGGAGAGCTGTTAGTGGAGGAGGAGGAGTCTCAGTGATGTCACTGCACGAGCACTTCCTGTTTATAGTGTTCAGATTTATGAAGTCACACAGATCACAAATGGGAGGACCGGGAGGGTCAGGAGGACCGGGAGGATGAGGAGGGTCAGGAGGACCGGGAGGATGAGGAGGGTCAGGAGGACCGGGAGGATGAGGAGGGTCAGGAGGACCGGGAGGATGAGGAGGGTCAGGAGGACTGGGAGGATGAGGAGGGTCAGGAGGACCGGGAGGATGAGAAGGGTCAGGAGAACCGGGAGGATGAGGAGGGTCAGGAGGACCGGGAGGATGAGGAGGGTCAGGAGGACCGGGGGGATGAGGAGGGTCAGGAGAACCGGGAGG
>NC_136700.1:55000-105000 GCF_947650265.1 Symphodus melops
GGGAGACAGAGAGAGACAAAGAGAAAGAGGGAGACGATGAGGAAAAGAACGACAAACAAAAAGGAAATCCAACCATGAGAACACGGAGTGACCTGAGACGTCAGATATGATCAATAACAGAATCATTGATTATTATTATTGATCATCTGATCCTGTGGAGAGCCAGCAGGCCGAGGACTCGCTTAGTGTTCAGTCTCTGCGTTCTCAATAAACCGTGTTGACGTGTTTGTGAGCAGCACACGTGATGAGTCACCTGTCTGTGTGAAGAGTGTCAACACACACGGACAGAGACCAACACAAAGCACAGAGGGACAAAGGGTTCATCATCAAAGACCATCTAACAGGTCTGAGGAGGGCGGGGCCAGGGGGATGAGTGACAGGTGTGATCATGCTGAGGAGGGCGGGGCCAGGGGGATGAGTGACAGGTGTGATCATGCTGAGGAGGGCGGGGCCAGGGGGATGAGTGACAGGTGTGATCATGCTGAGGAGGGCGGGGCCAGGGGGATGAGTGACAGGTGTGATCATGCTGAGGAGGGCGGGGCCAGGGTGATGAGTGACAGGTGTGATCATGCTGAGGAGGGCGGGGCCATGATGATGAGTGACAGGTGTGATCATGCTGAGGAGGGCGGGGCCATGATGATGAGTGACAGGTGTGATCATGCTGAGGAGGGCGGGGCCATGATGATGAGTGACAGGTGTGATCATGCTGAGGAGGGCGGGGCCATGATGATGAGTGACAGGTGTGATCATGAGGGCGGTTGGAGGTTTCAGACGTCACATGCTGATTGGACAGAATCATTCAGATTTATGATTATTGATAATGAAAACGATCAGAAGCTGTTTGATGATCGTCTCACTACATGCTGCTCCAATCGCTTGTGAGGATCAATGAAGTAAATCGGTCAACAAACGGCGTGAACGAGTTATTGACGATCTTAACGTTGATATAATAAAGTTTATGTTGATGATTATGACGTCCAGTCGGCAGGTTAATCTTTGTTGTTCCGACTTGACGAGCGGTCATGTTTTATAACGTGGAGCGTGTTTTCCCCGATGTGGCGACCACATGATTCTGAAACAGGAAATGAAGCGTGCAGAGCCTGCGGGTCGTCTTAACATGACCCAGGAGATAAATCCAATTAAAGCTTTAAATTAATTTACAGAAAACATAAATCTGAATGATGTTTGTTGTGTCGGTTTGTTTAAATTTAGTTAGTAGATTTTTGGGGGAGTGGCCAAAGCCTTACCATAAAGAGGGCGGAGTCATCTGTGTGGGTGGAGCGTCTGGAGGGGCAGACGGTCTGAACACAGACACCAAAGACAAACAAGGACAC
This sequence comes from Symphodus melops, assembly GCF_947650265.1. Lineage (NCBI taxonomy): Eukaryota > Metazoa > Chordata > Actinopteri > Labriformes > Labridae > Symphodus > Symphodus melops. The sequence goes on from NC_136700.1 coordinate 56,335, forward strand.
ACACACAAGAGGTGACAATGAACAGGTGTGATGGAGGGCGTGGCCTACATTGGAAGGGGGCGGGATTAAAACAGAACTCAACACAACAAAAGAACTCTAACACAAACTTTCACACAATGATTAATGAACCTTTTCTTTCCGTTACAGCCCGTTACAGCCCGTAGCAGTGAAACGGGCTGTAACGGATCAGACCGTTAAAGACAGCTGTGACTCGGTCTTCGATGGACACCAGACTGATACTTAAGAAACAGACTTCTGGTTGATGGATTATCCTGCGTACCCACGTTGTGCATTAACCGGACCAAAGTACGGCCCGTCCCATGGTGCCAAGGACGTGTAGCGGACTGCTCACACTGGTTAAAGGAACTGGACTTTAGGGGTCTGCTTGGGCATTGAGCCTGACGACTCTGCAGCCCTCACAGACTGCTTCATGGTTTCTGTCTCAGAACAGGAAGCCCCCCATAGTAAAACCACCTGGACCAGACTGCTTCATGGTTTCTGTCTCAGAACAGGAAGCCCCCCATAGTAAAACCACCTGGACCAGACTGCTTCATGGTTTCTGTCTCAGAACAGGAAGCCCCCCATAGTAAAACCACCTGGACCAGACTGCTTCATGGTTTCTGTCTCAGAACAGGAAGCCCCCCATAGTAAAACCACCTGGACCAGACTGCTTCATGGTTTCTGTCTCAGAACAGGAAGCCCCCCATAGTAAAACCACCTGGACCAGACTGCTTCATGGTTTCTGTCTCAGAACAGGAAGCCCCCCATAGTAAAACCACCTGGACCAGACTGCTTCATGGTTTCTGTCTCAGAACAGGAAGCCCCCCATAGTAAAACCACCTGGACCAGACTGCTTCATGGTTTCTGTCTCAGAACAGGAAGCCCCCCATAGTAAAACCACCTGGACCAGACTGCTTCATGGTTTCTGTCTCAGAACAGGAAGCCCCCCATAGTAAAACCACCTGGACCAGACTGCTTCATGGTTTCTGTCTCAGAACAGGAAGCCCCCCATAGTAAAACCACCTGGACCAGACTGCTTCATGGTTTCTGTCTCAGAACAGGAAGCCCCCCATAGTAAGACCACCTGGACCAGACTGCTTCATGGTTTCTGTCTCAGAACAGGAAGCCCCCCATAGTAAGACCACCTGGACCAGACTGCTTCATGGTTACTGTCTCAGAACAGGAAGCCCCCCATAGTAAGACCACCTGGACCAGACTGCTTCAGGCCAGTCCGTTTAAAAACACACAGGATGTGAGGAGGGTCTCACCTCGCTGTCCGGACTGGACTTTGTTGGACTCTGAGCCGATTTGTTCTGAAAAAACAAAAACAAGAGCGACTTAGTCTGATAGCTTTTACCTGCTGGTTCTAACTGGGGTCAGACTGGTTCTAGCTGGGGTCAGACTGGTTGTAACTGGGGTCAGACTGGTTCTAACTGGGGTCAGACTGGTTCTAACTGGGGTCAGACTGGTTCTAACTGGGGTCAGACTGGTTCTAGCTGGAGTCAGACTGGTTCTAACTGGGGTCAGACTGGTTCTAACTGGGGTCAGACTGGTTCTAACTGGGGTCAGACTGGTTCTAACTGGGGTCAGACTGGTTCTAACTGGGGTCAGACTGGTTCTAACTGGGGTCAGACTGGTTCTAACTGGGGTCAGACTGGTTCTAACTGGGGTCAGACTGGTTCTAACTGGGGTCAGACTGGTTCTAACTGGGGTCAGACTGGTTCTAACTGGGATTACCTTGTTGTAGTTGGTAACAGAGTCTCTCTGCAGAGGTCGAGTCTTCTGTCTCTCCTCTTCGTACTTCAGAGCAGCGAGCTGAGCCTCCCGTCTCATCCTCTCCACACCCCTCTGAGGACAGAGACAGACAGACAGAGAGACAGAGAGACAAAGAGACAGACAGAGAGACAGACAAACAGACAGACAGACAGACAGAGAGACAGACAGACAGACAGAGAGACAGACAGACAGACAGAGAGACAGACAGACAGACGGACAGACAGACGGACAGACAGACAGAGAGAGAGAGAGACAAAGAGACAGACAGAGAGACAGACAAACAGACAGACAGACAGACAGAGAGACAAAGAGACAGACAGAGAGACAGACAAACAGACAGACAGACAGACAGAGAGACAAAGAGACAGACAGAGAGACAGACAAACAGACAGACAGACAGACAGAGAGAGAGAGAGAGAGAGAGACAGACAGACAGACAGAGACAGACAGAGGGACAGACAGAGACAGACAGACAGACAGAGGGACAGACAGGGACAGAGAGACAGGAGTTAGCAGCTCGGACTTTAGAAAAGGAGTCAAACTTGAGTCAGCAGCAGGACGTGTTACCTGAGTCTGTGAGCTAGAGGGCGCTGTGATAGAATCAACCACACTCCTGTAGGACAGACAGACATCATGTGAGACACATTTCAGACTTTCTTTGGTTTGGTGAATTTCATCCCAGCTGAGGTGAGAACAGGTGAGACAGAGGACACAAACACTGTCCAACTACCTGTTGTGTCTCTTTGTGTCGTCCGCCCTCGTCGAGTTGGCGTTCCCTGGAGAACCCTGGAATCACAGAGTTTAAACCAAATGAATGTTCTCTAATGTCAGTGGACATTCAGCCAATCAGGAGTCAGATAGAGACAGGATCACTCCACACATGGAGCTTCAGTCCTCAGGGTCCCCTGGGGACAGAGCTCCTACCTCCCTGGTGATGCGTCTCTCGATGTAGGCCATGAACTGAGAGCTGAGGCTGGTCCCGTCCCCTGCTGCTCGCCCTCGACTCCTCCCCTCCTCCTCCTCCTCCACACAGCTGTCGATGAAGTCGATCTGCTCCAACTCCACGTCTGCTGACAAAAGGGACAGACAGACGAGCGGCTGAGACGGGACAAACGGTCCAGAGACTCTGAGCGTGCTCTGAAGGTCATCAGGAAAAATCACCTGGAGTGGACTCTCAGCATGAGGCGGGTACATAAAACAAACATCTACTCACATGTGCCGTTAGCCAGCAGAGGAGAAGCTCCGCCTCCTCCTGGTCCTCCTCCTCCTGGTCCTCCTCCTCCTCCTCCTGGTCCTCCTCCTCCTCCTGGTCCTCCTCTGTGTCTCTGCTCTCTGCTGATCTCAGCCACTCTCTGCGGCAGCTCTGACAGCTCCTCTGTGGGCTGAGCACACAGACAGGACGTGCTGAGTGTGTGTGTGTGTGTGTGTGTGTGTGTGTGTGTGTGTGTGTGTGTGTGTGTGTGTGTGTGTGTGTGTGTGTGTGTGTGTGTGTGTGTGTGTCTGACCTCGTTCCCTGACCATCTCTTGTCTCCACTGTCCACGCTGTTGAACCCAGAGTCCAGAGCTCCGTAGGGACGCCCGGGGTAGAGCTCGTCAGCACTGACACACACAGAATGAAGTTCAGTGACGTCTCCCTCTGTTGCCATGGTTACCAACATGCACATATGATGGGAGTTATCTAAGTCAAGCTGTCAAAGATGGAGGTGTGTGTGTGTGGTGTGTGTTCTGACCAGGAGCCGAAGGTCAAAGGTCGTCTGTCGTAGTCGGGGAGGTCCGGGGTGGTCTTGCTGGCTTCCAGGTTCAGGTATTTAAAGATGTGGACTTTCCCTTTGATGCAGATCTGTAGAGAACACACACACACACACACACACACACACACGTTCAGACACACAGCAGCAACGTCCACCTGCATGATGATGATGTCACTTTCTGTGTGTACCTGTGCAGGTGGCGTCTGCAGAGGGTTGTTGTCGAGGACGATGGCCTGCAGCTGTGTGAGCCGACGGTAACAGACGGGGAGCGACGTCACTTTGTTACACGAGAAGTCCAGACGAACCAGAGGGAGGTCTGCCAGCTCTACACACACACACACACACACACACACACACACACACACACACACACACACACACACAGACACACACACCCAGAGACACAGAGACACACACACACACAGAGACACACACAGAGACACACACAGACGTAATGATGAAAGAGTTCAGGTGGTCTCAGTGTGTGTGTGTGTGTGTGTGTGTGTGTGTGTGTGTGTGTGTCTCTGTGTGTGTGTGTGTGTGTGTGTGTGTGTGTGTGTGTACCTGGGGGAAGTCTGACCAGGTGGTTCCTTCTGATGTTCAGGTCCCGTAGAGCCTCCAGCTGACCCACCTGAGACGGAAGAGTCTGGATCTCATTACAGCTGACATCCTGCAGGGGGCAGTAACACAACCATCAACACCTGTGTGTGTGTGTGTGTGTGTACCTGTCTGTGTGTGTGTGTGTGTGTGTGTATCTGTGTGTGTGTGTGTACCTGTCTGTGTGTGTGTGTGTGTGTGTGTGTATCTGTGTGTGTGTGTGTATCTGTGTGTGTGTATCTGTGTGTGTGTGTATCTGTGTGTGTGTGTGTGTGTGTATCTGTGTGTGTGTGTGTGTATATCTGTGTGTGTGTGTATGTGTGTGTGTGTGTGTGTGTGTATCTGTGTGTATGTGTGCGTGTATCTGTGTGCGTGTATCTGTGTGTGTGTATCTGTGTGTGCGTGTATCTGTGTGTGTGTATCTGTGTGTGTGTGTGCGTGTGTGTGTGTATGTGTGTGTGTATCTGTGTGTGTGTATCTGTGTGCGTGTATCTGTGTGCGTGTATCTGTGTGCGTGTATCTGTGTGTGTGTATCTGTGTGTGTGTATCTGTGTGTGTGTATCTGTGTGTGTGTATCTGTGTGTGTGTATCTGTGTGCGTGTATCTGTGTGCGTGTATCTGTGTGTGTGTATCTGTGTGCGTGTATCTGTGTGTGTGTATCTGTGTGTGTGTATCTGTGTGCGTGTATCTGTGTGCGTGTATCTGTGTGTGTGTATCTGTGTGCGTGTATCTGTGTGTGTGTGTATCTGTGTGTGTGTGTATCTGTGTGTGTGTATCTGTGTGTGTGTATCTGTGTGTGTGTATCTGTGTGCGTGTATCTGTGTGTGTGTATCTGTGTGTGTGTGTATGTGTGTGTGTATCTGTGTGTGTGTATCTGTGTGTGTGTATCTGTGTGCGTGTATCTGTGTGTGTGTATCTGTGTGTGTGTACCTGTCTGTGTGTGGGTGTACCTGTATGTGTGTGTGTACCTGTATGTGTGTGTGTGTGTACCCGTGTGTGTGTGTGTTTAAACGTCTCCAACATTAGGATGAAGAGCTTTGACCTTTGAGCTTTGGTAGGTCAAAGGTCAAAGGTCATACTGACCAGTTCAGTGAGCTGTCTGAGCTGACCCAGCTCCTCGGGCAGACACACCAGCTTGTTGTTACAGGCGATCAGAACCTTCAGGGGCAGACTGCACAGGACCACGGGCAGGACGGACAGCTGGTTCCGACTGACAACAAGCACAACAGGTGTTAGCAAACAGCTGACATCACAGCGCTGTGTGTGTGTGTGTGTGTGTGTGTGTGTGTGTTACCTGAGGTTCAGGTAGGTGAGGGCCTGCAGGTTGAGCAGACTGTCCGGCAGAGACCTCAGACAGTTCTGGTAAAGGTTCAGACTCTCCAGAGACACAAAGAGACAGACCTCCAGAGGAAGCTCCGAGAGACGGTTACGAGACAGATCTACACACACACACACACACACACACACACACACACACACTTCAGATTAGTATTTATCATGGCTGCTATTGGCTGCTGCTAAATAAACTTCTACAGTAAGTCCCGCCCTGCTTCCTGTTTATACACAGAAACATACAAAGCTAGTGTGTGTGTGTGACTGTGTCAGTGTGTGTGTGTGTGTGTGACTGTGTCAGTGTGTGTGTGTGTGTGACTGTGTCAGTGTGTGTGTGTGTGTGTGTGTGTGTGTGTGTGTGTTAAACTTGTGACTGCCTCTGAGAATAGAAACCTTGTAACAACAGTTTGTTTGTTTTTGGATCTTCATCTTATCTCAGAGTCGTCGTCCAATCAGAGCAATCCACTTGGTTGTCATGGCATCACAGGACGCAGCTGACCCCCCCCCCCCCTTCCCATACCACAAACTCTTAAAGTCCAACAATCAGAACCACATCCAGCCTGGTCTAACGATCTGGATTCTCACGTGAGCCGAGGCCTGAAGCTGCCGCTGAGCGAGCCGTGATGCTGATCAGCATCATCCGGACACAGACGCTGGATCAGACCGGTCTCATCCTTAGGGACCTGTCCATGACGCCTGAGCTCAACCTGAAGACTAGAGGCCCCTCCATCAGACAGTAAGAGGGAGGTGTCAGGCCGGTCCTCTGGGACGGCTCGGTCCTGTCCCTCCTCTGTGTCCCTGCTGACCCTAACCCTGCAGCAGCTGACAGCACAGGATGTGAGGAGGGCTTTAGTGGAGTCAGTCCCAGCATGAAGTGCGGTCTGTCCCTTTAAGGTGAAGTCTGTTCTGTGGGTTTGTTTTGTCTCTCCGCGCCGCCCGTCAGCCTCAGGTGGGCGGAGCACCTTTTATTCACTCCTGCCTCATTATCTAATCAACCACCTGACGCAGTAAACAAAGCCAGGTGTGCGTCCACCTTTACAGACTCAATGACGTCAGAAAGTCGGAGTCAGGCTCTGCAGCCCAGTGGACCTGAACCCTGGCGGTCCGACAGGACCCCCCCCCCCCCCCCCTGCAGGGTCCGAGCTGAACATGAACTAACTTTACTGAGAGGAGCTAACCATGCTAACCTAGCATGACCATTGTGTCGTGTTTATGCCACGAAGAAGTACAAACACTTTACGGCAGTGTGTTACCTGGAGAAACCTCACAGGTGTAATAACACAAACTGTTACCGACACAAATATACCCCCCCCCCCCCCCCCACCTGAAGTTAGCTGCTGTTATGAGCTGTCATGTTTTAAATATTCCGACTGAAACTTTAAATATACCGACTTTACATGTCTCTGACGTCAGAGGGCTATAATAATAATAATAATAATAATAATAATAATAATGATAATAATAATAATAATGATAAGAAGAAGAAGAAGAAGACTCTTCTTACAGAGGGAGGAACCATGTTTTTAGGGAGACATCAGTATTCATAACACCGGCCCTGACTGTTTTTAAGCCCACAGCCGCGAAGTTCGTGTCGAACTTTTCCCGCCCTAAAAGTGATCCAAACTGTCCTGAAGTGACTCTAACCGGACCGCCGGGACCCTGGTCGGTCCCCGGAGCCCCCTGCGGACTCACCGGCCCTGGTGGTGTCCGTCAGGTCGTGGTTGTTGGCGCTCCGGGGAAACTCCTTCAGCTTCCGGCCGCTGAGGTTCAGACACCCGGTGGCCGAGGCTTCGTCCAAAGCCCGGTCCAGAGACCGGTTCCAGGGCGCGGGACCCGCCGAGCCCAGTCCGTTATTGTTCCCTACTAAAACACTCCCAGAGCCGCCGCTGCCGCCTCCAACAGAGAAGTTTAGTCCGGTACTGTCCGCAGAGCCCAGCAACACCGAGGCCGCCATTAGAACTCACGATGCTAACGGCTAACTCTCCCACCCTAAACTCCAGAGGAGCGCATGCGCAGAGCGACGCTCAAAGTGACGAGGGCTGGACGGCTGATCATTATTTTTATCAACACCAGTACAGTATAAGTCTAAACCAGTAAAGCTAGTACTACACCAGTACTGTACAGATCTAAACCAGTACAGCTAGTACTACACCAGTACAGTACAGATCTACACCAGTACAGCTAGTACTACACCAGTACAGTACAAGTCTAAACCAGTACAGATAATACTACACCAGTACAGTACAGATCTAAAGCAGTACAAGTCTAAACCAGTAAAGCTAATACTACACCAGTACAGTACAGATCTAAACCAGTACAGCTAATACTACACCAGTACAGTACACATCTAAACCAGTAAAGCTAATACTACACCAGTACAGTACACATCTAAACCAGTAAAGCTAATACTACACCAGTACAGTACAGATCTAAACCAGTAAAGCTAATACTACACCAGTACAGATCTAAACCAGTACAGCTAATACTACACCAGTACAGTACAAGTCTAAACCAGTACAGCTAATACTACACCAGTACAGTACAGATCTAAACCAGTAAAGCTAGTACTACTGGTGTAGATGAAGAAAACCATAGCTGTCATGACGTCATGACAGCTTCAACTAATACAAAAAACGTCATCCCCCATAATTCGTAGCGTCTGTCATACTGACGCATGCGCGTCACCACAGACTCCAGGGCCGGGTAGCATGGCGACGTACGTGGACATCCTGAAGAGCGAGTTTCCTGAGATCGACACGGAGCTTTTCGACTACATCACAGGTGAGGGTCCGGGTCGGAACCAGGTGAGGGTCCGGACCGGAGCCAGGTGAGGGTCCGGGCCGGAGCCAGGCTGTGTGCCGGGGGTAGGGTCGCTGTGTGTCGGGGACAGGACCGCAATGAGCCAGGCCGGTGGAGCGGCGCGAGCGGCAGTTTCTCTACATAGCTAACATGCTAACAGGAGGCTGAGCTAACCGGTGTAGAGAGGAGACACCGGTTAGCACGGCATGCTTCTATGAGGACAGCTAGGCCGTAAAACCGGGATATTTAGACGGTTCTAGAGCGGGTTGAATGGACTGAACAAAACAAACTACAACTAACTAGAACTACAACTAGTTCTTACTAGAACTACAACTACCTATCACTAGAACTACAACTAACTAGAACTACAACTAGTTCCTACTAGAACTAAAACTAGTTCCTACTAGAACTACAACTAGTTCCTACTAGAACTACAACTACCTATCACTAGAACTACAATTAACCATAACTAGAACTACAATTAACCATAACTAGAACTACAACTACCTATCACTAGAACTACAATTAACCATAACTAGAACTACAACTACCTATCACTAGAACTACAACTAACTAAAACTACAACTACCTATCACTAGAACTACAACTACCTATCACTAGAACTACAACTAACTAAAACTACAATTAACCATCACTAGAACGACATCTATCTATCATTAGAACTACACCTACCTTTCTGCTCTGTTTGGGGGTCTGTTTACCTGCTGCAGAACACCTGAAGGAATCACTTTGTTAAACAGGAAGTTCCTGCCTTGAGTCAGTGTGTGTGTTTTCTGTGTGTCAGGTGTTTTGGACAGCGGTGGAGCAGATTTCGAGGATGGAGACGAGGTGTATGAAGCCATCGGAGGAGTCCTGCAAGACGTGTCGGCTGACAGTAAAAACGAGGATGACGTCAGAGACATCTGCCTCCAGATGTTTAACACTCTGCAGCTGTAAGAACGTCTCCTATTGGCCGTCTTAAGAGTCACTCTTTAGCCCCGTTTCCACACAGCAGTCCGGTACGGTTCGGTTTGATTAAGCCTGATCCCGTTTGTGTTTCCACCCGTGTCCTATTTGGTAGGCGGCGTGTCAGCCGGATGACGATAGCCGCTATGTAAATAGCGTCATAGGATAGCAGCTAACAGCTAACTAATAAATTCGATTCTACGATTCTTTCAACCAATCAGAGGACTGCAGGGTTTAGCTCCACCTTTTCAGGTCGGCTCCACATCCTTGGCGCCCCAACGGAAGGGTCCCAAAAAGTGGGACGGTACGGATCGGTTATTTGGGAATCTTTCCCGGGATCAGTCTGTGGAAACGCCACAAAATGCACGCCGTACTGAGACGAAGCGACACTGAGAAATGACAGAATAAATGTTTCAAAGTTTTCTCTAGAATAAAGTGTTGTGTGTTTCAAACAGGAATCACCATCATGGCTCTCAGAAGCAGGTGTTGTTGGACGCTCCTGTGCAGCTCTCTCAGATCTCTGCAGATAACGGTAACCATCAAACTACTCGTCAGAATTAAACACTTTATTTCACCATGTTCTAACTGTGTGTGTGTGTGTGTGTGTGTGTGTGTGTGTGTGTGTGTGTGTGTGTGTGTGTGTGTGTGTGTGTGTGTGTGTGTGTGTAGTCACTGCAGCTGAAGACGTTCAGGGTATCTGGATGCTGAAACGCTCTCAGAACACAGTGAGTCTGTTTAATGTGACGACACCTTTAGTAAAGAAGCAGACAGGTGACAGTCTACCTGTGTGTGTTACACTATGATGGAAGTGTTAGTGTTTTATTTTGAAAGTATGTTACACTATGATGGAAGTGTTAGTGTTTTATTTTGAAAGTATGTTACACTATGATGGAAGTGTTAGTGTTTTATTTTGAAAGTATGTCACGCTATGATGGAAGTGTTAGTGTTTTATTTTGAAAGTATGTCACGCTATGATGGAAGTGTTAGTGTTTTATTTTGAAAGTATGTCACGCTATGATGGAAGTGTTAGTGTTTTATTTTGAAAGTATGTTACACTATGATGGAAGTGTTAGTGTTTTATTTTGAAAGTATGTTACACTATGATGGAAGTGTTAGTGTTTTATTTTGAAAGTATGTTGCACTATGATGGAAGTGTTAGTGTTTTATTTTGAAAGTATGTTACACTATGATGGAAGTGTTAGTGTTTTATTTTGAAAGTATGTTACACTATGATGGAAGTGTTAGTGTTTTATTTTGAAAGTATGTCACGCTATGATGGAAGTGTTAGTGTTTTATTGTGTGTGTGTGTGTGTGTGTGTGTGTGTGTGTGTGTGTGTGTGTGTGTGTGTGTGTGTGTGTGTGTGTGTGTGTGTGTGTGTGTGTGTGTGTGTGTGTGTAGACGGTAAACGCTAAGAAACTGGAGAAGGCCGAGGCGAAGCTGAAAGCTAAACACGAACGCAGGAACGAGAAGGATTCTCAGAAGGGCCCCAGTCCACTGTCAGTACTCCCTATGCACACCTGTACACTCGCATGCACACCTGTACACTCGCATGCACACCTGTACACTCGCATGCACACCTGTACACTCGCATGCACACCTGTACACTCGCATGCACACCTGTACACTCGCATGCACACCTGTACACTCGCATGCACACCTGTACGCTCACATGCACACCTGTACGCTGACGTGCACACCTGTACGCTCACATGCACACCTGTACACTCGCATGCACACCTGTGCACTCGCATGCACACCTGTACACTCGCATGCACACCTGTGCACTCGCATGCACACCTGTGCACTCGCATGCACACCTGTGCACTCACATGCACACCTGTGCACTCACATGCACACCTGTACACACCTGTACACTCACCTGTACACACCTGTACAAACATCTGTCCTCACCTTTCTAGAGCTGGTGGACCTGTACCTCTGCACCCTGCATGTGTACACAAACATACCTGTACAGGACACACCTGGACTCCCAGTTCATACTTGTACACACATGTCCTTACCTGTCCACCTGAGTCTGAAGCCTCACACCTGTCCTCACCTGTTGTCTCATAGAGTCCTGGAGGAGGCGTCGGCCAGTCAGGCCAGCAGTAAGAAGGACAACAGAGTCGACCTATCAGGGAAGAACCGCAGCTACGACATCCGCATCGAGAACTTTGATGTTTCCTTTGGAGAGAGGTGGGCGGAGTTTATCGAGCCATTCATCGATAAGTAGGGACGTGTGCACTGATGTCTTTTTTATCTCCAGGTGTCTGCTGCAGGGGGCGGAGCTGTCCCTGGCGTCAGGCAGGCGCTACGGTCTGATTGGTCGGAACGGTCTTGGGAAAACGACCCTGTTGAAGATGTTGGCCAGTCGTAACCTTCGAGTCCCGGCTCACATCTCCATCCTCCACGTGGAACAGGAAGTGGCGGGTGACGAGACGGCGGCGCTGCAGAGCGTCCTGGAGAGCGACACGCTGAGGGAGGAGCTTCTGAGCGAAGAGAAGAGGCTCAACGCTCGCATCGCCAACGGAACGTAAGATTCAGATTTATTGTGTAAACCGCTCTCAGCGTGTTATCGCCACATTACCCACAAGCCCCAGGAGACGCTGATGACATCACAGTTCTGTCTGATCCTGTCTCAGGGCCGACGGCATGGAGAGCGTTCGACTGTCGGAGATCTACGCCAAGCTGGAGGAGATTGAGGCTGACAAGGCTCCAGCACGGTAACTATGGCAACCACACGGCCTCACTGACCACATGCACCCACTGCTGAGGCTGCAGGTGACGTCACCTGGTAGAAGTTCCTCGAACCACCAGCAGAGGGCGGAGTTTTAATCTAGTTTGTCTCATCCATCAGAGCCTCAGTCATCCTGGCTGGTCTTGGATTCTCTCCCAGAATGCAACAGCAGACCACAAAGTGAGTTCCTTCTCTGACACACACACACACGCACGCACGCACGCACGCACGCACACGGTTTACAGATGCATATGACTCGGTGTGTTACAGCTTGTGTGTGTGTGTGTGTGTGTGTGTGTGTGTAGGGAGTTTTCAGGAGGATGGAGGATGAGGTTGGCGTTGGCCAGAGCTCTATTCGCTCGGTGAGTTTCTCTTTCTTTACAAACATAAAGTTACACTTCTTTTTCTGTCCTCTCTTCTGGACTTTGATGGAAAACATCAAGCGAGGTGAGAGTAAGAGGAAACGGTTACCATGGTGACGAGAGCATCAGACTGTTCTTACCCTGGACTGACAGACATTCTTTGTTTTGTTCTTTGTCCTCATCAGGCCGGACCTGCTGCTGCTGGACGGTGAGTCTGATCCTCCTCTGGACACAAGTACACTTTGAGGGGGGGCCGGTGGGGGGGGGGGCTTACTGTTTGTCTGTTAACGTTACAAAGAGCAGGTGTGATGACAGGAGGAAGAGGACATCAGGAGTAGAATGAGAACTATGAAAAGTAGTGCTCTGGTATATGGAGTGGATAGCAGTATTAGTTAGTGCTCTGGTTAGCTACATATATTAGCATCAGTCATGTTGCAGTAGTATTGTAGTTGGTAGCAGTCTAAAGAATGTTGTTTAGTTGAAATAGTAGTACTAATGTTTTCCACCCGTTTCAGAGCCGACCAACATGTTGGATGTCAGAGCCATTCTGTGGTTAGAAAACTACCTGCAGGTCTGCACTCACTTTCATGTTAGCATTTCTTTTTAAATAAACAGTGAAAACAGTTAGCCATAAGCTAACACATTACACACATGTCCGTCCACAGACGTGGCAGTCCACCATCCTGGTTGTGTCCCACGACAGGAACTTCCTGAATGCTGTGGTAACAGACATCGTCCACCTGCACTCTCAGAGGCTGGAGAGTTACCGCGGTGACTATGAGAACTTTATTAAAACCAAAGAAGACAGACTGAAGAACCAGCAGAGAGAGTACGAGGCCCAGCTGCAGTACAGACAACACATACAGGTACTAATACTACAGTACAGACAACACATACAGGTACTAATACTGCAGTACAGACAACACATACAGGTACTAATACTACAGTACAGACAACACATACAGGTACTAATACTACAGTACAGACACATATAGGTACTAATACTACAGTACAGACACATATAGGTACTAATACTACAGTACAGGCACATACAGGTACTAATACTACAGTACAGACACATACAGGTACTAATACTGCAGTACAGACAACACATACAGGTACTAATACTGCAGTACAGACACATACAGGTACTAATACTACAGTACAGACACATACAGGTACTAATACACAACACATACAGGTACTAATACTGCAGTACAGACACATACAGGTACTAATACTACAGTACAGACACATACAGGTACTAATACTACAGTACAGACAACACATACAGGTGCTAATGCTGCAGTACAGACAACACATACAGGTACTAATACTACAGTACAGACACATACAGGTACTAATACTGCAGTACAGACACATACAGGTACTAATACTGCAGTACAGACACATACAGGTACTAATACTGCAGTACAGACATACAGGTACTAATACTACAGTACAGACACATACAGGTACTAATACTACAGTACAGACACATACAGGTACTAATACTACAGTACAGACACATACAGGTACTAATACTGCAGTACAGACACATACAGGTACTAATACTACAGTACAGACAACACATACAGGTACTAATACAACAGTACAGACACATACAGGTACTAATACTACAGTACAGACACATACAGGTACTAATACTGCAGTACAGACACATACAGGTACTAATACTACAGTACAGACAACACATACAGGTACTAATACTACAGTACAGACACATACAGGTACTAATACTGCAGTACAGACACATACAGGTACTAATACTACAGTACAGACACATACAGGTACTAATACTGCAGTACAGACACAGACACATACAGGTACTAATACTACAGTACATACACATACAGGTATTAATACTACAGTACAGACGGGTATTAATACTGCAGTACAGACGGGTATTAATACTGCAGTACAGACGGGTATTAATACTGCAGTACAGACGGGTATTAATACTGCAGTACAGACGGGTATTAATACTACAGTACAGACGGGTATTAATACTACAGTACATTGTCAGACAAACTTGTGTTTGTGTCTCAGGTGTTCATCGACAGATTTCGGTACAACGCTAACAGAGCTGCTCAGGTACAGAGCAAACTCAAACTGCTGGAGAGGCTGTGAGTATTCTTCCATCTGGTCACTCACCTGCTACATCTTAAACACACCTGCTACATGTCCAACACACCTGCTACATGTCCAACACACCTGCTACATGTCCAACACACCTGCTACATGTCAAACACACCTGCTACATGTCAAACACACCTGCTACATGTCCAACACACCTGCTACATGTCAAACACACCTGCTACATGTCCAACACACCTGCTACATGTCAAACACACCTGCTACATGTCCAACACACCTGCTACATGTCAAACACACCTGCTACATGTCCAACACACCTGCTACATGTCAAACACACCTGCTACATGTCCAACACACCTGCTACATGTCCAACACACCTGCTACATGTCCAACACACCTGCTACATGTCAAACACACCTGCTACATGTCAAACACACCTGCTACATGTCAAACACACCTGCTACATCTTAAACACACCTGCTACATCTTAAACACACCTGCTACATGTCAAACACACCTGCTACATGTCCAACACACCTGCTACATGTCAAACACACCTGCTACATGTCAAACACACCTGCTACATGTCAAACACACCTGCTACATGTCAAACACACCTGCTACATGTCAAACACACCTGCTACATGTCAAACACACCTGCTACATCTTAAACACACCTGCTACATGTCAAACACACCTGCTACATGTCCAACACACCTGCTACATGTCAAACACACCTGCTACATGTCCAACACACCTGGCCAACTTTACCTATATATTTCACTCCACTCACCTTGTACATGTGGAACATTTCACAGTTTAAATCCAGCAGGTGAGACAGAGCCCAGGTGTGTCTCTGTGTTGTGTACCTGTTCTATGTGCTGTATGTGAGTCACTGTCTGGTTTCTGCTGTAGACCTGAACTCCAGCCCCTTGAAAAAGAGACAGAGGTCACTCTAAGGTGAGAAGCTTTACCTGTTCTGTCAGATGAAAATGTTGACTTGCTGAGATTGTTGGTCAAACTGTTTAGACAGTTCATGTTTCCCTTGAGGTTCAGGTTATTGATTGGTTGATGTTTGTTGTCACAGATTTCCAGATAACTTTGAGAAGCTGTCCCCCCCCATCCTCCAGCTAGACGAGGTGGAGTTTTATTACTCTGCAGACCAACGGCTCTTCACTGGACTCAACCTTTCCGCCGACCTGGAGTCTCGCATCTGCATCGTACGTGTCATCATGATGAATCGGTGCATGACTGTTAGATTAATAACCGATTGATAAATGACTTTTAATCAGGAATGTTTAGAGTGTAGGTAAACATGTCGTGATGTGTTCACTGACAGGTCGGAGAAAACGGAGCTGGTAAATCCACCATCCTCAAACTGCTGATGGGCGAGCTGACGCCGGTGAATGGGATCAGACAAGCTCACAGGTAAGACAAACAGCCGACCAATCACAGCATAGCAAACACCTGGATGACAGTTTGTCTTAACGTCAGACTGACGAGAGACCTGTTTTTACAGTCTGTTTTTTTTTTTTCAACCAATCACAGCCATTTTACAGGGGGTTCCTTTTATACAGAGAAGGTGAACAGACAGTTGATATGGTACTGTTTACATACAGGTCAAAGGGAATTATTTATGTTACATTCACAAGACTGATGTTTCTCTAAGACTGTTTTAGGTTTACAGACTTCAAGGGAAACTTCTTTTTCTTTATCCGCATTTAACTGAATTTTATTTTTCTGTTCATCATTTTTCATCAGGAACTTGAAGATCGGTTATTTCAGTCAGCATCATGTGGACCAGCTGGACCTGAACGTCTGCTCTGTGGAACTGCTGCTTAACAAGTTCCCCGGTACCCAAAGCTACTTCAACATCAACCAATTTACTAGTTAAAACAAGAGAGGAAGAGAAAGAGCCCCTGTCTCTGCTCAGAGAACGGTTCAGCTGTTGACTCTATTTGAGGAACTGTTGACTCTATTTAAGGAACTGTTGACTCTATTTGAGGAACTGTTGACTCTATTTGAGGAACTGTTGACTCTATTTAAGGAACTGTTGACTCTATTTGAGGAACTGTTGACTCTATTTGAGGAACTGTTGACTCTATTTGAGGAACTGTTGACTCTATTTGAGGAACTGTTGACTCTATTTAAGGAACTGTTGACTCTATTTGAGGAACTGTTGACTCTATTTAAGGAACTGTTGACTCTATTTAAGGAACTGTTGACTCTATTTAAGGAACTGTTGACTCTATTTAAGGAACTGTTGACTCTATTTGAGGAACTGTTGACTCTATTTGAGGAACTGTTGACTCTATTTAAGGAACTGTTGACTCTATTTGAGGAACTGTTGACTCTATTTAAGGAACTGTTGACTCTATTTGAGGAACTGTTGACTCTATTTGAGGAACTGTTGACTCTATTTAAGGAACTGTTGACTCTATTTGAGGAACTGTTGACTCTATTTGAGGAACTGTTGACTCTATTTAAGGAACTGTTGACTCTATTTGAGGAACTGTTGACTCTATTTAAGGAACTGTTGACTCTATTTAAGGAACTGTTGACTCTATTTAAGGAACTGTTGACTCTATTTGAGGAACTGTTGACTCTATTTAAGGAACTGTTGACTCTATTTGAGGAACTGTTGACTCTATTTGAGGAACTGTTGACTCTATTTAAGGAACTGTTGACTCTATTTAAGGAACTGTTGACTCTATTTGAGGAACTGTTGACTCTATTTAAGGAACTGTTGACTCTATTTGAGGAACTGTTGACTCTATTTGAGTAACTGTTGACTCTATTTGAGGAACTGTTGACTCTATTTGAGGAACTGTTGACTCTATTTGAGGAACTGTTGACTCTATTTGAGGAACTGTTGACTCTATTTAAGGAACTGTTGACTCTATTTGAGGAACTGTTGACTCTATTTAAGGAACTGTTGACTCTATTTGAGGAACTGTTGACTCTATTTAAGGAACTGTTGACTCTATTTGAGTAACTGTTGACTCTATTTGAGTAACTGTTGACTCTATTTGGGGAACTGTTGACTCTATTTAAGGAACTGTTGACTCTATTTGAGGAACTGTTGACTCTATTTAAGGAACTGTTGACTCTATTTGAGGAACTGTTGTAAGTGTAGCTTGATGTCAGTCTTACATTTCCAGAGATTCTGATTTGCCATGTCTGTGTCACAGGTCGGACAGAGGAGGAGTACCGTCACCAGTTGGGAGGTTACGGCATCACTGGAGAGCTTTCCACAAGACCGGTGGCCAGTCTTTCTGGAGGGCAGAAGAGCAGAGTGGCCTTTGCACAGATGACCATGCC
Organism: Symphodus melops; assembly: GCF_947650265.1. NCBI lineage: Eukaryota > Metazoa > Chordata > Actinopteri > Labriformes > Labridae > Symphodus > Symphodus melops. The sequence continues at coordinate 74,095 of NC_136700.1, forward strand.
ATGGTAGGAACAAAGCTCAGTCAGTTTGTTTCTGTGATGATGATGATGATGATGATGATGATGATGATGATGACGATGACGTTATCTCTCTGTCCCTCAGTCCAAACTTCTACATCCTGGACGAGCCTACAAACCACCTGGACATGGAGACCATCGAGGCACTGGCCAAAGCACTCAACAAATTCAAAGTAAGTCAGAGTGGGCGGAGTCTAAAGAATACCTGATGAGTGAATGTTAAGTGATTTATGGCTAGAGGGTCGTGATTGATCGTTCCTTCATCCGTCACCATGGTTACTGTTTTCATTAACATAAAATATCAGACTGTCATAACACAAACTAGAAACATCTAAATGTCACTGAATGTTTCCCAGGTGATTTGAGTTCCTATGTACCTGAGGTGTGATCACGTTCTCCGGTGCGTCTCCTCACAGAGTGATGTCATGTGTTTCAGGGCGGAGTCATTCTGGTGTCTCACGACGAGCGTCTGATCCGGTTGGTGTGTAAGGAGCTGTGGGTGTGTGAAGCTGGGAAAGTCACTCGTATCGACGGCGGCTTCGACGAGTACAGAGACATCCTACAGGAGCAGTTCAGGAAAGAGGGTTACCTGTGAGGCCCCGCCCACTGCAGACTGACCACACCTTTGACTAACATAACCCCGCCCCCTCCATAGCAACACCTGTCAGAGCAGCCAACCAGCCGTCAGAGCAAAGGACGTTTTCTTCTCTGAACTGTGTCACCGGCTGCCTGAGGCGATGCTGCGAGCTGATTGGTCATTTGTGTTCACAGGTGAGGTCCCAGTGAACTCTGGAGGAGAAGGAGGAGACATCCTGATTTGGAGTTTATTTAACGTCAAACTGTTGAGAGTTTATCGTCACTTTAAACCTGATTTTGTTTTTGTATCATGGAGTCAAAGGTTTGAGGTTTTTAAAGGAGCCGACTGCCAGACAAACATTAAAACCTGTCAGATCACTTTGTGTTCTCGTTCTCTTCTTTCACCTTTAACCTCCTCGTCTCTGCTTCCAGCTCACTGATCCTCATTTTATTACAGTCAGCCCACATGGACCAATCAGAGCCCACTGTCAGCTGGAGCTTAAACCCTCATGACATCATCAGTCTGTGAAGAGTTACAGGTCACATGATCTCCTCCTCTCCAGCATGTGTGTGAAGTGTGTGGATCTGTAAACGGCCTGTTTGAGCACAGAGAGGCTGGACTGACCTGGTCCTGGGGGGTTTGGAGACAGAGACATGTTGGGACTAAATGTTTCAGCGTTTTGTTTTTTGGGTTCGGGTCTCTTCTCAGTTTATTGAGACCTCGGTCTTCGTCCTCGGCCAGGTCAATCTTAAGAAATACTTTTCATCTTAATGGAACTTCCTGGTTAGATAAAGGTCTAGAGACGTTTGGGATCAGAAGAAGTCCCCTAGACTTTGGTTCAGGTCTTGGACTCTGGTTTGTATAAAGCTGAACTCATCTGAGCTCTGTTGTCTCATTGGACGATGTTTCAGTGAATTCTGAACACTCTGTTTTCCTTCAAGCTGTAATACAACCTCCCACCACTAGTCGGCACTGAAGCCGTGGACTTGGTCTCTTTAGGATCCGTCTTTGAACACGATGAGCTGATAATAAAGACGATCAGAAACACGACATGTTGAACAACAGATGAGTTTATTAAGTTTGTACCAGACGTCTTTGCCCGGTCCAGACTTTAAAGGGTTAACATGATCAGTCCTGATTCTGGTTTCTTTGTAACGTCGAGTCAAACCGGCCGTGTCTCTGCAGTCCTTCACCACGGACCAGGACGGGGATCGAACCCGCCACTCCTTCACAGCTCTGGTGACCAGGCTGCTGCTGGTCGCTGCGTCTTCTCTCTCAGGTGAGGCAGGACGGCGTCCCGGTAAAACACCTCCAACCTGGACACGGTCTCCTTCCACAGGTCGGGGTCAAACGTCACTGGGACTATGGCCGTCTCCTTCAGGGTGAAGACCACGAGGTCGGCCCGCTGCAGACCCGTCACCGCCAGCTGACACTGGATCTGTGTGAAGTAACTGTGAGACCTCTTCAGACTGTAGACTGGGGACTGGAAGACCAGAAGGGGACGTTAGAAACCAGGTAGGCACAATTAGGACAGAGACAGGAAGAGGACCACCAGGACAAGAGGACCACAAGGACAAGAAGACAGGAAGAGGACCACCAGGACAAGGAGACAAGAAGAGGACCACAAGGACAAGAGGACAGGAAGAGGACCACAAGGACAAGGAGACAGGAAGAGGACCACCAGGACAAGGAGACAGGAAGAGGACCACCAGGACAAGGAGACAGGAAGAGGACCACCAGGACAAGAAGACAGAAAGAGGACCACAAGGACAAGGAGACAGGAAGAGGACCACCAGGACAAGGAGACAGGAAGAGAAGGTCTAGGACAGGACATGGAGGGGACGGCAGGGACTTGGGAAGGACAGAGACATTGTAAAAACAGTGACATGATTCTTTTACCTGTCCTTCGTCGTCTTGTATTTCCAGACAGAAGGCGCGGTCGTCCCTGCAGGCGTCCTCCACTCGTCTCTGTCTGTGTTTGTAGGGACATTTCACCTCCAGACAGAGCAGCCTCTCTCCGGTCCGGCTGTCCGTCACGATGCCATCAGGACTCGCAGCTAGCCATGCTCGCTGAGGGTCAACGAACAACCCGCAGTCCAGTACGGAGACCGGCTGTCCCAACGCCGCGCTCTTCAGCCTCTGCAGGATGACATCATCACCATCGTCTTCATCACTGAGTTTTTACTTTCTATAATTCAGTTATTATCAGAACATCAGAGAGTAAGAACAACACGAGCAAGGATTGGACACATGCTGACAGGAAGTGACCACACATGTTGACAGGAAGTGACCACACATGTTGACAGGAAGTGACCACACATGCTGACAGGAAGTGACCAGAGGAAAAGCACAACACTGACGGCAGCTCTAAGCAGAATAGAGACCGTCTTTAAAGGTCGTTCTTTATCAGGACCTCATCAGGTGTCTGAACCGTACCTGGTACCTGCGGACCGCCTCAGCCTCCATCTGGACCCCCCAGGTCATGGCTCTGGTCTGGATGCTCCGCCCCTCACCTGCAGGCAGAGTAATCAATCACTTAGCTTCTATCACTGATCGTCTAGCGCCCCCTGCAGTAACGCCTTCATGTTCTCAGTCTGTGGATTCAAGTCCTCCAATTAGATTCTAGAAGTAGGTCAGGCCACGCCCCTAATTATGCAAATGTGTGAATATCATGAATATAATGAAAACAGATGTGTTATAAAAAAGTGAAGTGTAGAAGTAAAGAACCGGTCTGGATGTGACGAGGGGTCCGGTTGGGTTCTGAGGGTCCGTGAAGCCTCATGTGGTCCTACCTGTGATGGCGGACAGGTAGGAGGTGGGCGGAGTTCTGCTCTGTCCGTTGACGAAGTGGCAGCGACTGATCTGGTGAGCCACGGAGGCCGTGATCCGATTCTTCCTCCAGGAGAACCAGTCCTGGTTGGTTCTCTGTCCTCGGGTCAGAACCTCCACCTGCTCCACAACACACCTGTCCAGACATACGGCCACACCCACAGGCACCTGCTCAGGTGAGGGAGGGGCTCCGTCAGGGGGCTGAACTGTGGCTGCTTCCTTCAGTGGTTTCAGAGCAGCAGGTTCTGGATCGACCCGATGGTTCTCCTGGACCGCCGTCATGCTGGCGTCAGGGGGTCGCTCACGAGCTGGCCTAGTCCTCTGAGCCCGACTGCTCCTGGTTCTGGTTTGTCCTCCGTTTGCAGGCATCTGGATGGTGGGATGATACCGGACCTTGGGGATGATCCGCTCTGTGTTCTGGTTCTGCATTTTATGAATCCGGGTCTCTGCTGGATCACAGAGTTCATGTTCAGGATGATTATTATTATAAAGACAAATGAAATCATGTGATTATAGACGTGCTTTGAAGTTCTAATGAAACAGGAAGTGGAAACATGTTTGGACTGTTATCAGACGAAGTGTTAATAAAGTTTTAACTCTTTAGATCATTAAAAAAACAGAAACACGTGGGATTTAACTTTGTGACATCATTTAAAGGAAACAGATGAAGAACAAAGATCAGGATGAAGTGAATCTAGAGACTCGCGGACTAACTGAGTGACCGGAAGTACAGGAACACCTCCAGAGAGCACGTGCAGGGTAGCGTCACGTGATTTAATAACACAGAGAGAGGAACAAGCTGTTAATAAACACTTACATCCTACTGAAGACTCTCAGAGTTTATTAAGGTGCGTCCCTGATGACGTCCCTGATGACGGATCAGACAGACAACCCGGAAACGGTCCTTTGCAATAATAACAGTTTTATTTTGAAAATCTGGAAAATGACGGTCGGAAGTTCCGCCGGGCTTGTTTGTTATATGAAGACGCGTTTTAAAGCCGGAGTAAATAAACTCATGTCCAGGTAAGAGACAGACAGAGACAGAGTCCGTCCACATGAGTCCGGAATAACGAGTCTTTGACCCACGGACCCGGGTCTCCTGAGATCCGCTTTCAGGATTTCAAACAGACTTCAGTAACAACACTATATCAGACGTGTTTCATACTGGACTCAGACTGACAGAGACAGGACACACAGGACCATAGACCGGAACCTTCATAGACCAGGACCTTGATACTTCCAGCCTGTGGTGTGAACGCCTGACCGGTTAGTAAAGACAGAGACAGCTGGTCTTACCTGAGTGTGTCGGTCTGAGGACAGAAGAGAAACTGACTGACTCACTGTCCCGTGACTCTGTGTGCGCGTGCCTGCGCGTGCGCGCGCGTGTGTCAGACATGCCTTGAACATGACTCAGTGGCTCAGTGGTTTCTCCAGGAGGTTCGATTCACATCAAAAGGCTCAGTGTGTGTTTTATTCTGAAATGTATAAATTGATGTTTTGGACTTGTCTGACTTCCGGTCCCGGTTGTTCTGTTCAGCTTCTTTTACAGGTGTTACATCACGTGACCGTCCTTCTCCGCTGGTTACAGCCCTCAGCTTTGTCTTGCAGGTGGACGTGTCTCTTCTTGTCCTCCTGCAGCCGCTCATGTCGGTCTCTCAGATCCGTCCTGGTCTGTTCCTCAGCGGCCTAGACCCGGCCCTAAGCCTCGCTGTTCTGTCCAGCAGGAAGGTCACGCTCGTGGTTAACGCCTCCGGGCTGGACGGCGTGTCTTACCCTCAGCTGGACGGCCTGCAGATCCTCCACGTCCCGGTTCAGGACCAACCCCACGCCCCCCTGGGACACTACTTTGACGTGGTGTCCGAGCGCATCAACCAGAACAACACGGGGACGAGTCTGGTCCACTGCACGGCGGGCAGGAGCCGATCCCCCTCCCTGATCATGGCCTACCTGATAAGGTAACCCCCCCCCCCCCCCATCACCATGGTAACGCATTTGATCTAACTTTAGACTCGTCTCCAAACTTTCTGCTTCAGTCTAAAATACATCTATAATATTTGAAAGGTTCCGGTCTGAACCACAGATCTTTAAAAAGATGAGTTTTATCAGTAGACAACATGGACGGAGCGACGGAGCATGTAGACCACTTCCTGCTTATCAGATAGATAGAGGAGCTCTGGTCCTGGTCCTGGTCCTGGTCCAGTGAAGACCTGACTTGGATTGTGTTTGCAGGTTTGAAGGTCTCAGCCTCCGTCAGGCTCATGAACTCATCCTGGAGCAGCGACCGTTTGTTCGACCCAACGCCGGCTTCTGGAGGCAGCTGATGGACTACGAGAGGACCAGGACTGGCAGGACTACGGTGAGGATGGCGAGCACGTCCAGCGGAGTCCTGCCTCAAGCTCTGGAGGACCCCAAAGACTTGAAGGACTTGGACTCGGCTGGGACATACTGTGTCAACATCTGACAAACGGACCAGGACCCAAGTCAGGGTTCCTCCCTCCATGTTTCGTCTCTGGGTGGGCGGAGCTTAGCGAGACAAACGTGGACAAAGCTGAGGACGACACCTGCACCAATCAGGATCTGGCAAACTGTGATGGCACTACTTTAAGCAGCGGACTCATCTCCACGTCATGTTCTCTGTAGTGATCCGCTCATGTTGTATAAAAGTCTCTTTAAAGAAGTGATTTGTATTTGGAGCACGTCAGAACATCAAACAGACGTCACAGCTGGAACACGTCAGAACATCAAACAGACGACACAGCTGGAACACGTCAGAACATCAAACAGACGACACAGCTGGAACACGTCAGAACATCAAACAGACGACACAGCTGGAACACGTCAGAACATCAAACAGACGACACAGCGAGTACAAAAAACTACAAATCAGTTTATTGTGACAGAACAAAAAAAAGATCCGATCACCTTTGTGAGACTGTTACGTCATCTGGTCACATGGTCAGTCAATTCAAGCTCAATCAGTTCAGGTCAGAAAGTAAAACATATCAAACAGTGTGAGGGAGGACCAGGACCTGAGGGAGGACCAGGACCTGATGGAGGACCAGGACCTGAGGGAGGACCGGGACCTGAGGGAGGACTAGGACCTGAGGGAGGACCAGGACCTGATGGAGGTCAGGGACTCAGTACTGGAAGCTTCTCTTGGTCTGGATGTCGTCGAGGATCTGCTGCAGCTCCTCATCCTCAAACCGACCCTCCAAACTGCAAACACACAAAACACACATAAACATAAACACACACACACAGAAGTCTGCAGCAGGTAAACAGGCTGTAACGTCTGCAGCAGGTAAACAGACTGTAACGTCTGCAGCAGGTAAACAGGCTGTAACGTCTGCAGCAGGTAAACAGGCTGTAACGTCTGCAGCAGGTAAACAGGCTGTAACGTCTGCAGCAGGTAAACAGACTGTAACGCCTGCAGCAGGTAAACAGGCTGTAACGTCTGCAGCAGGTAAACAGGCTGTAACGTCTGCAGCAGGTAAACAGACTGTAACGTCTGCAGCAGGTAAACAGGCTGTAACGTCTGCAGCAGGTAAACAGGCTGTAACGTCTGCAGCAGGTAAACAGACTGTAACGTCTGCAGCAGGTAAACAGGCTGTAACGTCTGCAGCAGGTAAACAGGCTGTAACGTCTGCAGCAGGTAAACAGACTGTAACGTCTGCAGCAGGTAAACAGACTGTAACGTCTGCAGCAGGTAAACAGACTGTAACGTCTGCAGCAGGTAAACAGGCTGTAACGTCTGCAGCAGGTAAACAGGCTGTAACGTCTGCAGGTAAACAGACTGTAACGCCTGCAGCAGGTATACAGACTGTAACGCCTGCAGCCGGTAAACAGGCTGTAACGTCTGCAGGTAAACAGGCTGTAACGTCTGCAGCAGGTAAACAGACTGTAACGTCTGCAGCAGGTAAACAGACTGTAACGTCTGCAGCAGGTAAACAGACTGTAGAGCCAGCAGCAGGTAAACAGACTGTAACGTCTGCAGCAGGTAAACAGACTGTAACGTCTGCAGCAGGTAAACAGGCTGTAACGTCTGCAGCAGGTAAACAGACTGTAACGTCTGCAGCAGGTAAACAGGCTGTAACGTCTGCAGCAGGTAAACAGACTGTAACGTCTGCAGCAGGTAAACAGACTGTAACGTCTGCAGCAGGTAAACAGACTGTAACGTCTGCAGCAGGTAAACAGACTGTAACGTCTGCAGCAGGTAAACAGACTGTAACGTCTGCAGCAGGTAAACAGGCTGTAACGTCTGCAGCAGGTAAACAGACTGTAACGTCTGCAGCAGGTAAACAGGCTGTAACGTCTGCAGGTAAACAGGCTGTAACGTCTGCAGCAGGTAAACAGACTGTAACGTCTGCAGCAGGTAAACAGGCTGTAACAACCTGCAGCAGGTAAACAGGCTGTAACGTCTGCAGCAGGTAAACAGGCTGTAACGTCTGCAGCAGGTAAACAGGCTGTAACGTCTGCAGCAGGTAAACAGACTGTAACGTCTGCAGCAGGTAAACAGGCTGTAACGTCTGCAGCAGGTAAACAGACTGTAACGTCTGCAGCAGGTAAACAGGCTGTAACGTCTGCAGGTAAACAGGCTGTAACAACCTGCAGCAGGTAAACAGGCTGTAACGTCTGCAGCAGGTAAACAGGCTGTAACGTCTGCAGCAGGTAAACAGGCTGTAACGTCTGCAGCAGGTAAACATGCTGTAACGTCTGCAGCAGGTAAACAGACTGTAACGTCTGCAGCAGGTAAACAGGCTGTAACGTCTGCAGCAGATAAACAGGCTGTAACGTCTGCAGCAGGTAAACAGACTGTAACGTCTGCAGGTAAACAGGCTGTAACGTCTGCAGCAGGTAAACAGACTGTAACGTCTGCAGCAGGTAAACAGGCTGTAACGTCTGCAGCAGGTAAACAGGCTGTAACGTCTGCAGCAGGTATAGAGACTGTAACGTCTGCAGCAGGTAAACAGGCTGTAACGTCTGCAGCAGGTAAACAGACTGTAACGTCTGCAGCAGGTAAACAGGCTGTAACGTCTGCAGCAGGTAAACAGACTGTAACGTCTGCAGCAGGTAAACAGGCTGTAACGTCTGCAGCAGGTAAACAGGCTGTAACGTCTGCAGCAGGTAAACAGACTGTAACGTCTGCAGCAGGTAAACAGGCTGTAACGTCTGCAGCAGGTAAACAGGCTGTAACGTCTGCAGCAGGTAAACAGACTGTAACGTCTGCAGGTAAACAGGCTGTAACGTCTGCAGCAGGTAAACAGGCTGTAACGTCTGCAGCAGGTAAACAGGCTGTAACGTCTGCAGCAGGTAAACAGACTGTAACGTCTGCAGGTAAACAGGCTGTAGAGCCTGCAGCAGGTAAACAGGCTGTAACGTCTGCAGCAGGTAAACAGACTGTAACGTCTGCAGCAGGTAAACAGACTGTAACGTCTGCAGCAGGTAAACAGGCTGTAACGTCTGCAGCAGGTAAACAGACTGTAACGTCTGCAGCAGGTAAACAGGCTGTAACGTCTGCAGCAGGTAAACAGACTGTAACGTCTGCAGCAGGTAAAAAGACTGTAACGTCTGCAGGTAAACAGGCTGTAACGTCTGCAGCAGGTAAACAGGCTGTAACGTCTGCAGCAGGTAAACAGGCTGTAACGTCTGCAGCAGGTAAACAGGCTGTAACGTCTGCAGGTAAACAGGCTGTAACAACCTGCAGCAGGTAAACAGGCTGTAACGTCTGCAGCAGGTAAACAGGCTGTAACGTCTGCAGCAGGTAAACAGGCTGTAACGTCTGCAGCAGGTAAACATGCTGTAACGTCTGCAGCAGGTAAACAGGCTGTAACGTCTGCAGCAGGTAAACAGACTGTAACGTCTGCAGCAGGTAAACAGACTGTAACGTCTGCAGCAGGTAAACAGACTGTAACGTCTGCAGCAGGTAAACAGACTGTAACGTCTGCAGCAGGTAAACAGACTGTAACGTCTGCAGCAGGTAAACAGGCTGTAACGTCTGCAGCAGGTAAACAGACTGTAACGTCTGCAGCAGGTAAACAGGCTGTAACGTCTGCAGCAGGTAAACAGACTGTAACGTCTGCAGGTAAACAGACTGTAACGTCTGCAGCAGGTAAACAGGCTGTAACGTCTGCAGCAGGTAAACAGACTGTAACGTCTGCAGCAGGTAAACAGACTGTAACGTCTGCAGCAGGTAAACAGGCCGTAACGTCTGCAGCAGGTAAACAGGCCGTAACGTCTGCAGCAGGTAAACAGACTGTAACGTCTGCAGCAGATAAACAGACTGTAACGTCTGCAGCAGGTAAACAGGCTGTAACGTCTGCAGCAGGTAAACAGACTGTAACGTCTGCAGCAGGTAAACAGGCTGTAACGTCTGCAGCAGGTAAACAGACTGTAACGTCTGCAGCAGGTAAACAGACTGTAACGTCTGCAGCAGGTAAACAGGCTGTAACGTCTGCAGCAGGTAAACAGACTGTAACGTCTGCAGCAGGTAAACAGGCTGTAACGTCTGCAGCAGGTAAACAGGCTGTAACGTCTGCAGCAGGTAAACAGGCTGTAACGTCTGCAGCAGGTAAACAGGCTGTAACGTCTGCAGCAGGTAAACAGGCTGTAACGTCTGCAGCAGGTAAACAGACTGTAACGTCTGCAGCAGGTAAACAGACTGTAACGTCTGCAGCAGGTAAACAGACTGTAACGTCTGCAGCAGGTAAACAGGCTGTAACGTCTGCAGCAGGTAAACAGACTGTAACGTCTGCAGCAGGTAAACAGACTGTAACGTCTGCAGCAGGTAAACAGACTGTAACGTCTGCAGCAGGTAAACAGGCTGTAACGTCTGCAGCAGGTAAACAGACTGTAGAGCCTGATGTGTGGTGTAGGGGGGATGTGGATCAGACTGACCTGGGGATCAGGGCTTTGGCCTCCTCAGCAGCTTCAGGACAGAGGTTAGCTAAACTGGCTAACTCAAACTTATGGAGCTTCTTCTGCAGGAGGAGGCTGGAGAGAGACAGAGAGAGAGAGAGAGAGAGAGAGACACAGAGAGAGAGAGAGAGAGAGAGAGAGAGAGAGAGGTCAGCTCCAGGTCAAACTCAGACACTCACACAGGAGGTGACAGGTGTGCTCAGACCTGCGCACGGCTGTGATGGTCTCGCGGTTCTTGAAGCGGCTGAAGCGGGCCGTGTAGTTCAGGGTCTTCATGAAGACCTCTGATAGTTCCTGCTCGTCCTCTGCGCTCTCGTTCTGCTGCTTCCTGTGCTCCAACAACATGTGAACCTCCGAGTTCAACAGAGTCTCCGAGTTCTCAAACTCTGTGACCGCACACACACACACACACGCACACGCACACACACACACATATACATATATACACACACACACACACACACACACACACACACATATACACACACACACACGTACACACACACACATATATATACACACACACACACACACACACACAGATGTCATCTTGTTACCATGGCAACAGTCTAACGCTTAGTAACTCTTCAATATGAAAAAGTGAAGGTGAATTGATGAAGTAGATTTTAGAGACCTTTGGGAAACAGCAGCTGAGAAGCGTCCTCTTCTACGTCACCGACGTGAGTCGGAGCTGCCCCGCCTCCAGCCGCCATCACGGAGCACGTGAGCAGAGAGCTGATAATCTTCGTAGTTTGTGGATGACGTTTGTGAAGCTGTAGCAGTTTAAAGAAAGAAAACAACGGAGCTGAAAGGCGCCTTTTAGTCACACCGAGACACAAACATTCATATCCGGGTCTCCACGAAAACACTTCCGGTGTCACGGTTGGTCATGTGACCCGCCGCTAAATGTGTTCGTGAAAGGACCCCAGTTCACTCCTAAAATACCTTTATGTGTTACATGATGCTCATATATAAAAGGTTATTTAAATATATTAATATATATCTTTGGTTTTAATCCTGAAAGGAGCCGTTGAGGAATTAGTTTAATGGATCCTCGGGCCAGCAGCGCCCTCTGGTGGACTGAGGTAGTTACAACATGTGTGAGTAAAATACGACACCGGGAGAGAAATGAAGCGTTTCTGATGTTTGAAGGACAGAATAATAAAACATTTAGAGATATATATATTTATTTAGGGTTCAGGTATTCAAATATGAAAAGGACTGCGTTGGCCGGGAATCGAACCCGGGTCAACTGCTTGGAAGGCAGCTATGCTAACCACTATACCACCAACGCTTCTTATCAGTACGAACTGAACCTATCATTAAATCTGCTGCATGTATATGATTAATAAACCAGTAGAGTTACACTTTGTGCTTAAAGAAAATATTCAGACTGGTATTTACACAGATTAAAGGATCCACCACTTAATCACATTTTATTATCCTTTACAACCTCAGATCAGCCCCTCGTGTGTTGTAGACTTGGCTAGCATTCAACAGAGACCAACATCATGAACTGAGAGGTGATCTGGGCTCAGAACCTGCAGAACCACTCCTTTATTGGGGGTTATTTCCACCTGTTGTCTGATTTCACAGACGTGAGACTGAATTACATTGTGCTGTTTAAGTGTTTCTGATATTTTTTTGAACAGTGTATTTCTATAGTTTGACTGTAGCAGCAGATCAGGTAGTGCAGGTAAATAGGCACACGTGGGTCAGTAATATTGTTTATTTTTGTTTATTATTTATTATGTGTGTGTACTTGTAGAAATGTGCCCAAATGATAAATAGATGAATAATTGACTTTATTTGTGCAGATATAATAAACATAAAGCGGTGTTGTGTTGGTCTTAAAATCAGAGGGAGGCAGGTGTTTAAATGATCTCAGACTACATACACCTGTCAGGTGTTAGTGTACTGATCATGTTTGTCTACAGTTTCACTTGAATATGTTGTTCATTTTTAACATTATTGAGAGATGAGGAGTTCAACAGGGGTTACAGACTGCAGGAAGATCTGAACCTCTCTGCCCTCAGAAAGTTCAGACTGAAGGAAGATAACTGAATGATTGTGTTTATTTTAGTGTTTCATTAAAACCCCGTTGCTATGGTGACAAACATCCTCCTTTGGTGTTTCCTGTTTCCTGTTGACAGAACTTTTTACTTTCACTTTCTCCTGCTGTGACGCAGATCTGTTCTCCGTGTTGAAGGCAGAGCCTGTAATATATATTATAAGGTAAGAGACACTTTTCACTGTTAAGATTCTGTTTAGTTTAAGTGTCAAAGATCTGTAAGCTAACAGTTAGCCACCAGGTTCATTAGCTGCTCTTATTACAGAAGAATGACAGGAAACACAGTGACTCTCAGTTAGCACACAGGCTATGCTAACATGCTAAGAGGAGGAAGAGGAGTGTGTCCTCTTCAGACTGAGTTCAGTTCAGAGTCATGTTGGAGCTGTGACTAGTGACGGGAAGCCTCATGAATCACTGAGGTTTTCAGCCCATTGCTTCACTACTCGAGGCTGCAATGAAACAGTGAATACTGCCATCTGCTGGACAAATTAACATTACAGTCAATGCCACAGTACCGTGAGTTGAAATGTATAATTTACCTGTGTGCATAAACAATAGATATTTGTATAGTATGATCATGTGTTAGTACATGGACAACAACACAGACATGGAGCTCTTTTCTTAATTAAAAATACAGATTACAACATTTAAAGAGTTTCCATCTTTATTCAAAAACACTTGTTTTTGTTGTTTGATCTTTTTTACAGATGATTTTATTCATCGAAGCGTCACACGTTTAACTTCAACATGTTGTCTTTAAGAATCAGTAACACTGCTGTCAACCTGTGGCTCCCCAGTGACGTCTTTACATACATGACTCAAAATATGTGACTGAAGAAGGTGCACATGCTAAATACACACACACACACACACACACACACACACGTGTTCACACACACACACACACAATTTTACACTCCCAAACAAGTATAAAAGGAAAGCGATATATCTCACATCAAAGCCCGACAGTGGGGGAAATAATCTACAGTCCAACTCGCACTAACTCTTCTCATGACAACAGCTGACGACACTCAGTGTGCCGCGAGGGTTGAAGCCTTTTAAGGGGAAGCAAACAGTGAACGAGCCAATCACATCTGTCCAAACCGAGCCCTAGTTTGTCATCGGTCATTTTTCAGAAGCGATGCAGGCCTCGTAGCGTGGCTTCATTTGACACGCCCACTTTTACTCGACACAAGCCTCAATGCCTCAGTTCATTTATCCCATCACTAGCTGTGAGACATGAGACCAAGTGAGCGACTGAACACTCTGAATGTTCTTGTGTCAAACAGGAAACCTGAAAGAGTCAGCGTGAGGTTCACAGGAAGTGTTCACAGTCAAAGTACCAAAGGAGTTCTACGTCTCAGTTCTGCTTGGAGACATTTCTCACAGTGAAGTTGGATCAGTTTGACTTCTGTTGTTCACATATCAGAAGTTCCTCTTCACAGTGTGACTGTTGGACTGTAATCTGATATATGAGCAGCTTGTTGTTCCTCATGTGTTCATGTGATCACAGCTGGACCGACTATCTGAGATCAGACGGATTCTCATGAAGGGCCGACATGCAAAGATGTCGGCATAGGGAGGGGTAACGTGTGTGTGTGTGTGTGTGTGTGTGTGTGTGTGTGTGTGTGTGTGTGTGTGTCTTTCCTTGAAGTAGATAGATTGACATTAACTTGACCTTTTAGTTGAACTTGTAATATGTGTACTTCATACAAAGCCCTCTCACCCTTCAAAGAGGTCACTGTGCAGAATACAAACAAAAGGTTAATGACTTTATGCACCTGGCTCGGGTCCTGTCACTAATAATAATAACTTTATTTATAAAGCGCTTTCAAACAAAGTGCTGCACAGGTACTAAAAACACAAAGAAATTCACTAACTGTCTGTCTGGTCATTTCCTTCAACCAAGGAGCCAGATGAAGATTTGCTTCCTGCCTGTAGCTCCTGTAGCTGCAGGGAAGGGAAACATATTCTGCACAGTGACCTCTTTTATAAATCTTTGTCCTGTGGATCATCTCAGTTGAGAGCCGGGTCTGCTCTCTGTGAGAGATCCACGGAGACACCACCAAGCAGTCCGCGGGATCGTTGGTCCATAGCCAGTAGAGCTAAAGACCGTCCCAAGCCGCCATCGCCCCTTTCCCCTCCCCCGGCTTCACCACTTGCCAACCGCTTCAACATCCTGAGCATGCAGGATTTTCCTCCCTTGGACGAGCACACCCCACTGCCTTCACCTGCTCCAACAGTCAAATCTTCCTTCTCTGACCGCCGCCAATTGCTGAAGGAGGCCGTGATGAGAAGAAGCTCTGAAGCTCTAGGGTGCCCCTTACTGCTGGTAAGATAGGTGCCCCAGCGCAACAACATGCTTGCTGCTAACATGCAGCACGCCGTGCACACAGCCTCAAGTGCCTGATTGTCTGCGTGCCTGAACAGCCACGCCCCCATCTCACTTCATGCTCCTGACTCTATTCCACGTCATCCCAGTCAGAATTGAAAAAAGGGTCAAATCAGTCCACCACCCTCCAATGCCCCATCTACAGTAACAGAGATGTTACTGCACCTTCTCCAGGGCCGCTCCGCCACAGACTGCACACCACCACTACATTCTCAAACGACACATCCACATAGGCTCTCAAAGGAACCTTCAGTCCAGTCAACACAACAGCAACGAAAACATCCGCTCCTTTTGGTCCACCATCATTGTCACCATCTACAGCCCACCAAAACCCTCCACCGTTTTCCTCAATGAATTCTCATCACTACTAACATCTGTTTGTGCCATGTCCCCCACTGTTATCCTCCTCGGCGACTTCAACATACACATCGACAATCCGTCCAACACCTTAGCTAACGACTTCACATCACTCCTGGACTGTCTCGGAATCACACAACATGTAAAGCTCCCAACTCATAACAAAGTCCACATACTGGACTTAATCTGCTGCACTGACATCACCCCCACCAACCTTGACATCATGGACTTCCCCATTACTGACCACAAAGCTGTACTTTTTAACATTCACACCCAACTTCACAAAGTCAAAGAACAACGGACCATCTCCTTCAGAAACATCAATCATATCAACATCACAAATCTCTCCACTCTGATCAGCTCCTACCCCAGCCCTCCCCTAGCATCTTCCCCTGCTGACCTGGTGACCCACTATAACAACTGTCTCTCCACTGCCCTTCAGACCATGGCTCCTTTGAAAACCCGCTCAGTCTCCTTCAATCACACTGCTCCCTGGTTCACCCCTGCCCTACGCCAGCTCAAAGCCACAGGCCGTCGACTGTACAAAAAAACCGAATTCACCGTACACAGCCAAATGTACTCGGACCACCTACATCACTAAAAAAACGCCCTTCTGCCAAATCTTCATACTATTCAAAAATCACTACCATTCATCAACAACTGGCATCATCCTGCACCTCCTCAAACGATCAACTTGGATGATCTCTGCTGGCCAACCTCTCATCAGCTGCCTCTCTGACTTCACCCCAGTATCCGATCACACCATCTCTGAACTCATCCACAAAGCTAAAACCACCACCTGCCAGCTTCATCATCTTCCCACCTCCCTTGTCAAAGCCTGTCTGCCATCCATTTCTCCGATGATCACCAATATAATTAACTCCTCCCTCACCACTGGCATGGGTGGTTGCCGCTCAACTCCAGTCCCACCTCAACACAAACAACCTCCATGAACCCTTCCAATCCGGTTTCCGTCCAGAACACAGCACTGAAACAGCCCTCATCAAAATCACCAACGACCTCCTCTGTGCAGCTGACTCCGGACTTCTGACCATACTCATCCTCCTCGACCTCAGCGCAGCATTCAACACTATCTCCCACACATTACTCCTGGACCGCCTGGCTGGCATTGGGATCACTGGTGCTGCACTCCGCTGGTTTACATCATACCTCACTGACCGCCAACAATTTGTGCAAATAAGGGACCACAAGTCTGGTTGTTCGGGTGTTTCACTAGGTGTCCCCCAGGGGTCAGCCTTGGGTCCATTACTCTTCATCATCTACCTCCTCCCCCTGGGCACAATCCTCCACCCTCATGGGATCCACTTTCACTGTTACGCCGACGACACACAGGTCTACATCTCCTCCAAACCCACTGCCACCACCCCTCCCACCTCCCTCATCACCTGCATGGAAGACATTCGAAGCTGGATGAGCAGGAACTTCCTGAAACTCAACGGCAACAAAACCGAGGCCCTGCTCATCGGCTCCAGATCCACCCTCACCAACTCACAACCCACCCCAGTACCACCCATCATCATCGACGGTTTCCCTGTACCCTTCTCCCCCCAAGTCAAAAGCCTCGGCGTCATTCTGGACTGCACCCTCTCATATGCTCCCCACATTAGAAACATCACCCGGACTGCCCTCTTCCACCTCCGTAACATTTCCAGACTCCACCCATCACTGTCCCAGTCCAGCACCGAAATCCTAGTTCACTCATTAATCACTTCCTGCATCGACTATTGCAGCGCCCTCCTCACTGGACTCCCCGCCAAACTCATCAACAGACTGCAACTCATCCAGAACTCAGCCGCCCGGATTATCACTCGCACCAAATCATCTGATCACATCACCCCCACACTCATAGACCTTCACTGGCTCCCTGTACAATTTCGCATCGACTACACAAACCTCCTCCTCACTTACAAAGCTCTTCACCACCACTTACCTCTGAGACCTCCTCCATCACTACAGCCCCTCACGCACCCTCCGCTCAACCTCTGCTGGACTGCTAACCATCCCCACACCACGCCTCAGTACCATGGGTGCCCGAGCCTTCAGCTGATCGGCACCCAGACTTTGGAACTCCCTCCCCCCCACATACGACAGTCAGAGTCCATCTCCACCTTTAAATCCCAACTCAAAACCCACCTGTTTAAACTGGCATACTCACTGTAACTGTTCACTTCACACTACACCTGTCTTTTGTTTGTTTTTATGTTTGGTTTTAACCTAATGTATTGTTTTTATCCACTGTAAGGCGACCTTGGGTGGCTTGAAAGGCGCCATTAAATAAAATGTATTATTATTGTTATCATTACGTTGAGGTTGTCCTTCTGCCCCCCCTGGTGGTCACTGGTTGTACCTTCATGAACGTGTCTGTAGCTAGCCTGAGTTCTTTCTCTATGAAAATGCAGGTTGGACTTCTAACCTTTATTGTTCCTGCTGGCATCTTTCTGAGCTGTGTTTCTGTTTGAGTCGTCTTCTGTGAACTTTGATTTCTGTATTAACCAGCTGTTTGTTTGTATCAGGATGCAGGACCAGAGACCAGACTCTCCTGGACCCAGCTGTGTGTCCATGAAGAGTGACCGGTCTATGGGTCGTTTTATTGACTTTAAAGATGGACGTCCTGCTGATGGAAGGTAAGAATTAAAAATCCAGTGAATGTTCTGACTCTGTGGTTCAAAGACTCATATCTTGGATCAGAGCTTCATGGTGTTTTATCGGATGATATGATAAACCAGATCACTGAGTTTGTGTCTTTAAATATAAATCCAGTTTACAGTATTTTTTCTAATTATGAGAGATAGACATGCGACAAAGACTTCAACAGCTCCCTCCTCAAAGATGTGGAAAAGCACATTGCCACATCTGTTCGGGAGGACGGACCGGAGGCCGACCAGACACAGGGTACAGTTCAGGGGGGCGGCCGGGTAGTCCAGTGAAAGGCAGAACCTCTGACGAGGGCTGAGGAGTCAGGAGTCTGACAGGGGAGGGGGGCAGGAGCTACCGACGGAGCTCCCCACGGAGACACGAGTAGGCAGGACGTCCATCCAGGAAACAGGAGCTGGCAGGACCTCACACGGAGAGACAGGAGTCGTCCGGACCGCCGAGGTGACGTCAGGATGAACCTTCCAATCCAAAACAGGGCGTTGAAGCTACTCAGCAGGCCCAGAACACAGACGCAGCTCAGCCGACCCAGGTACCGGGGACAGATGGACCTCAGCCAGAACAGGAACTAGATGCAGACAGCGCTCTGCATGAACAGGAAGCAGCCTCAAGAACTCGAGGTGTTGGCTGTATTCTGACTGAGATACTGTTCTAATAGAAACAGAACTGTGGAGAACTTCAGCTCTGCCTCCTGATTACTGATGATCCATCTGCTAGTTTGAACTGGAAAAATCTGATTAAAATGATCTTTGTTCATGAACCAGCTGTTTGTTTGTATCAGGATGCAGGACCAGAGACCGGACTCTCCTGGACCCAGCTGTGTGTCCATGAAGAGTGACCGGTCTATGGGTCGTTTTATTGACTTTAAAGATGGACGTGGTGCTGATGGAAGGTAAGGATTAAAAATCCAGTGAATGTTCTGACTGTGGTTCAAAGACTCATATCTTGGCTCAGAGCTTCATCATATATGACCCATTGTTTTCTTGTGTAATATGTCTTGTCACAGAGTCCAACAGGAGAGCTCCCAGGTTCACAGAGATCCATCAGACCAGCAGGATCTAACAGACCTGGACTCCATCTTTATGGTGTGTTATTTCATAAACTACCATGACAAGAATGTAATGCTAAGCTATTGTTGTGTTTAGAGCAGCTGACCTTCAGACTGACACATGAACCACATGTTGAGTTCTACCACTTTATAGGAAATATCCAGTGTCTCCTTCTGTTCCAGCTGCTGGAGGAGAACATCGTCACCTTTGTGAAGAACGAGCTGAAGAGAGTCCAGAGGGTTCTGAGTCCAGATTACCCAGAATGCTTAGAGAGTCAGAGTGAGGATGAAGAGCAGAGGAGAAGCTGTAAAGATGCATTTGTGAAGATCACTCTCCACTTCCTGAGGAGAATGAAGCAGGAGGAGCTGGCTGACTGTCTGCAGAGCAGTAAGAACATCTGAACAGATTTCATATTTTAGAAAAAGGACAAAGAGGTTTAAACTCAGATAGTCATGTGATCTATATCAAGATCTGTTCATTGATCTCACTTCTTTCTTAAATCAGGAACTGTCGCTGCAGAGTGCCGGCGTAAACTGAAATCTAACCTGAAGGAGAAGTTCCAGTGTGTGTTTGAGGGGATCGCTAAAGCAGGAAACCCAACCCTTCTGAACCAGATCTACACAGAGCTCTTCATCACAGAGGGAGGGACTGGAGAGGTCAACAAGGAACACGAGGTCAGACAGATTGAAACAGCATCCAGGAAACCAGACAGAGCAGAAACAACCATCAGACAAGAAGACATCTTTAAAGCCCCACCTGGAAGAGATGAACCAATCAGAAGAGTGATGACAAAGGGAGTGGCTGGCATCGGGAAAACAGTCTTAACACAGAAGTTCACTCTGGACTGGGCTGAAGACAAAGCCAACCAGGACATACACTTCACATTTCCATTCACTTTCAGAGAGCTGAATGTGCTGAAAGAGAAAAAGTTCAGCTTGGTGGAACTTGTTCATCACTTCTTTCCTGAAACCAAAGAAGCAGGAATCTGCAGGTCTGAAGAGTTCCAGGTGGTGTTCATCTTTGACGGTCTGGATGAGTGTCGACTTCCTCTGGACTTTAAAAACAACCAGACCCTGACTGATGTCACAGAGTCCACCTCAGTGGATGTGCTGCTGACAAACCTCATCAGGGGGAAACTGCTTCCCTCTGCTCGCCTCTGGATAACCACACGACCTGCGGCAGCCAATCAGATCCCTCCTGAGTGTGTTGACATGGTGACAGAGGTCAGAGGGTTCACTGACCCACAGAAGGACGAGTACTTCAGGAAGAGATTCAGAGATGAAGAGCATGCCAGCAGGATCATCTCCCACATCAAGACATCCCGAAGCCTCCACATCATGTGCCACATCCCGGTCTTCTGCTGGATCACTGCTACAGTTCTGGAGGATGTGCTGAAGACCAGAGAGGGAGGAGAGCTGCCCAAGACCCTGACTGAGATGTACATCCACTTCCTGGTGGTTCAGTCCAAACTGAGGAACATCAAGTATGATGGAGGAGCTGAGACAGATCCACACTGGAGTCCAGAGAGCAGGAAGATGATTAAGTCTCTGGGAAAACTGGCTTTTGAGCAGCTGCAGAAAGGAAACCTGATCTTCTATGAGTCAGACCTGACAGAGTGTGGCATCGATATCAGAGCAGCCTCAGTGTACTCAGGAGTGTTCACACAGATCTTTAAAGAGGAGAGAGGACTGTACCAGGACAAGGTGTTCTGCTTCATCCATCTGAGTGTTCAGGAGTTTCTGGCTGCTCTTCATGTCCATCTGACCTTCATCAAGTCTGGAGTCAATCTGATGTCAGAGAAACAAACAATCCATCAAACATCTGCAAAGACACAGTTCTACCAGAGTGCTGTGGACCAGGCCTTACAGAGTCCACATGGACACCTGGACTTGTTCCTCCGCTTCCTCCTCGGTCTTTCTCTAGAGACCAATCAGAATCACATACGAGGTCTGCTGACACACACAGGAAGTGGCTCAAAGACCAATCAGAAAACAGTCGAGTACATCAAGAAGAAGTTCAGTGAGGATCTGTCTGCAGAGAAAAGCATCAATCTGTTCCACTGTCTGAATGAACTGAATGATCGTTCTCTAGTGGAGGAGATCCAACAGTCCCTGAGATCAGGACGTCTCTCCACAGATAAACTGTCTCCTGCTCAGTGGTCAGCTCTGGTCTTCATCTTACTGTCCTCAGAAAAAGATCTGGATGTGTTTGAACTGAAGAAATACTCTGCTTCAGAGGAGGCTCTTCTGAGGCTGCTGCCTGTGATCAAAGCTTCAAACAAAGCTCTGTACGTGCTCACATAACTATGCAGGTTAAATGTAGTTCTCTTTATTCAGAAATAACAACTATGGTTTGTAATTGTTTTCATTTGTGTTCTTCTGAATCCTCTTTAGGCTGAGTGGCTGTAACCTCTCAGAGAGAAGCTGTGAAGCTCTGTCCTCAGTCCTCAGCTCCCAGTCCTCTAGTCTGAGAGAGCTGGACCTGAGCAACAACAACCTGCAGGATTCAGGAGTGAAGCTGCTGTCTGCTGGACTAAAGAGTCCTCTCTGTAGACTGGACACTCTCAGGTTAGTGTGCAGCTGATCCAGATTATTCCTCTAAGGTCAAGTGTTCTTGATAAATCATTTATTAAATGGGCCTTGGTGGTGGTTTAAAGTTTTAGTTACTGTATGTTTCCACATTAAAGCTGTAAAGCTCTGAGCTTGTTCTGTAGCTCCCAGTCTTTGAGTCTTATGAAGCTGGACTGGAATAAAAACAGTTCAGTATGAACTTGTTTTTTGTCATTTTATGATCCTGTATTTCTAAAGGAGGGGATATCTCTCTTAAAGTGAAGCTGATTCAGATGCTTGTCACCACTTTGACGTTTTGGTTCAGATTTAGACATCAAAACATAAACGCTGTGTTAGGAAAGTCTTCATTTGGATCTGACCTGTGTGTGTGTGTGTGTGTGTGTGTGTGTGTGTGTGTGTGTGTGTGTGTGTGTGTGTAGTCTGTCAGGTTGTCTGATCGCAGAAGAAGGTTGTGCGTCTCTGGCCTCAGCTCTAAGCTCCTCCCCCCTGAGAGAGCTGGACCTGAGCTACAATCATCCAGGAGAAGGAGGAGAGAAGCTGCTGTCTGCTGGACTGGAGGATCCACACTGCAGACTGGAGACACTGAGGTACAGACAGACACACAGAAGCTGTCTCACTGTTTCTGAATGATTAACTCTGCTTCTTGTCTGATGGTGGATTTAAATGAAGATGGATGAAGTAGATTCTGATCTGGTTTCTTCCTCCAGGTTGGACCATGGTGGACTGCACAGACTGAAACCTGGTCTGAGGAAGTGTGAGTGTGTTTATATATATTTTTTTATCCATCCATTTTCCACTGCTTATCCGAGGCTGGCTCTGTAGACTGGCCCAAAGGCCTCCAGGAGGCATCTGGAACAGATGCTCAAGCCACCTCAGCTGACTCCTCTCGGTGTGGAGGAGTAGCGGCTCTACTCCGAGCTCCTCACCCTATTTTGAAGGGAGCACCCAGCCACCCTATGGAGGAAGCCCATTTCAGCTGCTTGTATCCGGTATCTTGTTCTTTTGGTCATGACCCAAACTCATGACCATAGGTGAGGGTTGGAACGAAGATCGACCGATAAATTGAGAGCCTTGCCTTTCGGCTTAGCTCCTGCTTTACCAAGACGGACCAATACATCGACTGCATGACTGCAGACGCTGCACCGATCCATCTGATGATCTCATGCTCCATCCTCCCACCAACAGTGAACAAGACCCCGAGGTACTTAAACTCCTTCACCTGGGGCAAGAACTCCCCATCCACCCGGAAAAGGGCAAGCCACCTTTTCCCGAGAACCATGGCCTCAGATATAGGGGGTTGCTGCCACGACAGGCACCAGAAACCCTCCGTCCACAATCTAGAGCAGCAGCTTCGACAGTGGAGGTGGAGAACATGGTCCACTCTGCCTCAATGTCTCCAGCCTCTGTGAGAAGCTCTCCCGGAGGTGCGAGTTGAAGACCACACTAACAGAGGGTTCAGCCAGACTTTCCCAGCAGACCCTCACAACAGGTTTGGGCCTGCCGAGTCTGACCGGCTTCCTCCCCTTCCAGCGCATCCAGCTCACCACCAGGTGGTGATCAGTTGACAGCTTGGCTCCTCTGTTCACTCGAGTGTCCGAGGCTCAGTTGGTAGAGTCGTTGTCCCTCAATCTGAAGGTGGAGGGTTCGACCCCCAGCTCCTGCGAGCAACATGTCCAATGTGTCCTTGGGCAAAACACTTAACCCCTACTGCGTCAGGGGCGTATGAATGTGAGTGAATGGAATTAGTTACTGGATGGGCCATATAACCAGCCATCAGTGTGAATGTGTGTGAATGGGTATGTGTGACCTGCGGTGTAAAAGCGCTATACAAGTCCATTTACACGTCCGGAGGTGAGATGACACGACCACAAAGTCTATCATCGACCTCTGGCCTAGGGAGTCCTGGTGCCACGCGTACTATGCTCGAGCATGGTTTGGTCTAAATACAGCAGACCTGTCCCCTACATGTAGGGACGCGACCCTCTCGCTCACCAGGGTGAACTCCAACACATGGCGACTGATCTGTGGGGCTCTCACCGCGGGCAACTCCAGAGAAGTGAAGATTCCAGCCCCTTTCGAGGAGCTGGGCTATATTTAGCCGGTACCTCTCGACCTCCCGCACTAGCTCAGGCTCTTTCCCCCCCAGTGAGGTGACATTCCATGTCCGAACAGCCCGAAGCCGTGTCCGGGGATCGGGTCGCCAATGCCCCTGCCGTCGACTGCCGTCCGATCCACACTGCACCTGACCCTTACGATTTCTTACGAGTCCACAGGAGGACGGACCCGCATAGTCCGTTAGAGCTGAGCCCAACGGGCAAAGGCCCAACCACCAGGCCCTCTCCTATGGGTCCCCTGGCCTGGCCCCAGGATGGAGCCCCAACTGCGCCATACTGGGTGACATCACGGTTCTTGCTTTTGATTCCTTTATAAGGGTTTTTAAACTGCTTTTCCTTGGGTGACCCTACTGCGGGGCCCTGGACAACATAGCTCTTAGGATCATTCTGGTACTCGAACTCCCCCACTATGATAAGGTAGCAGTTCAAGGGGAGCATTTTGTTTAATTTTTTTAGTTTTATATGCTTTATTAATACCAGAGAGGAAATTCTGCTTAGCACTCTGTTATTGAGAGACATGCTTCTCACACACACACACACACACACACACAGGCCTGAATCACACAAATGCACAAACACTACCTGCATTAATGGAGAGATGCCACAGGAGGTGCCCCCTGAGCTGGTGGGGATATCGTACCTTGCTCAAGGGCACCTCAACAGAGTTCGCATCGGGACTTCAACCGGCGACCTTCCAGTTCACAACCCAAGTCCCTACAGACTGAGCTCCTGCCGCTCTCTTCATCAGAACACGGCAGCACATGAAGTAACACAAAGTGATGATAAAAGTGACGCTGACGGAAACTCTTGAGGTCAAATATTACACAATAACAAATGAAGTAGTGAAAATCATTGATCATATCCAACAGAAATAGTTTACAACTTGATGGACTCTCAGTAAGTGTCAGTAAAGCTGTTGATGAATGAACAGATGATAACCTGCAGCTGTGTTGTGTCTCTATTCTCCATCAGACGCCTGTGAGCTGGAACTGGACACAAACACAGTCAACAGAAAACTGAAACTGTCTGACAACAACAGGAAGGTGACATGTGTGAAGGAGCTTCAGTCATATCCTGATCATCCAGACAGATTTGTATCCTGTCAGCTGCTGTGTAGGACTGGTCTGACTGGTCGCTGTTACTGGGAGGTCGAGTGGAGAGGAAAGGTTTCTGTTTCAGTGAGTTACAGAGGAATCAGAAGGAAAGGAGACGGAACAAGAGGACTCGGTCCTGACTGTATGTTTGGAAATAATGATCAGTCCTGGAGTCTGATCTGCTCTGATGAAGGTTACTGTGTCTGGCACAATAACATAGGAACAAAGATGTCCTCCTCCTGGTCTGTCTCTAACAGAGTAGCAGTGTATTTGGACTGTCCTGCTGGCTCTCTGTCCTTCTACAGAGTCTCCTCTGACACACTGACCCACCTCCACACCTTCAACACCACATTCACTGAACCGGTCTATCCTGGGTTTGGGTTTGGGATCTGGTCTTGTGGTTCTTCAGTGTCTCTGTGTGATGTGTCGGTCTGGTAAACTGCTGACTGAAGATCAGCTGACTCTGTTCAAACTAATGAATTATTCTGATTTCATCATTTTGATTTAAAATGTTTGATCACTTTAACCTGCAATCCTCAGTGAGATCAGTAACTGGATCCTTCAACCAAAAATATAAATGTACTTTTTGTGATTGTTCAGTTTTAAGAAGGAACAATAATGACACCATTTGTCCAACTCTGTACTTTATTAAGTGCATCGATATAACGTGAACGTGTAAGATATGATGTGTACTCTGTTGAGTCATTTATTTCTATTTTTGTCTTTTCTGTTCCGTCTTGGACTTTAAATGATTTAACTTGTGTGGATTTGTAATTCATGTTTGTATGAAGCTAACGGGGATCCAAATAATCAATCAATAAAATATATCTTTCATTTATGGATCATTTATTATTAGAGGTAAGACTTTAACACATTTAATCACAGTTTGCCTCATAAACAGCATGGAACTGTTTGTGCTAGCTTCGCGCTAGCTTTATGCTAGCTTCGTGCTAGCTTTATGCTAGCTTTGCGCTAGCTCCGCGACAAGTACAAACAAGAAGCGTTTGCAGCCTAAACTCGACCACATGACCTCAGGACCAAAAGTAGTAATTCAACATCTGATAAACTTACAAATTCACTTTCTAAATTGATTGATCTGGACTGTAGACACTATTAGTGGTAGAAGATAAAGGGTTAGCTAATGTGCTACAGATAGCAATGTGTGATCCACCTTTCCAGCTGCTGAGCAGAAAAACTATTTTAAACAAGATCCAACAGATAGATAGATACTTTATTGATCCCGAGGGAAATTCAAGTAAAGATCCAACAGCTTTATGAAACTGAGACGTAACACTGCATTCATTCATCCACTGAGAAGTGTTGCTGTTCAGGGCAAATATTGTGATGCAGTGAAAATGTGATTAATTTTGATTAATTAGAAAGTCCTGAGTTAATTAGATAATTGTTTTAATTAAGTCCCACCCCTTTTTAATATATCTTTATATTTTGGGGTGCACAGAGACAGTAAGTGGGTTCCTCACTGGTTGATTCTTAATCAGTAGGTTTTACCCAAAGCGACGACTGTATTGAAAATGTCTGTGGAGAACTTTTTCACATGGTGGGGTCGGCTAAAAGAAGAGAAACCCACAGAAGAGAAAAGCTGACTGCTAATGCTACACCAGCTAGCTATAATCTCTTCACACCTGTGCTCGGCCCAGTTGCACCGTACATTGCTGAAACGTGATCTCACCCCCTGGCCTCCACTCTGCTCCAGGTCATAATACAACACATGCATTACGTTGATGAAAGGTGTTGGATACAGATGACACAACACGTCTGATTTTACTTCATGTCCTACTCGTGCTTCCAACTGTGAACCAAGGAAGTGACGAGGTCAAACAAAGTGCACTTTGTGTGTCTCGTGTTTAATTCACTGGAACATTTGTGTTCCTCTGTGGTCATCAGTGTGATGTAATGGACGCTGGGACTCTGAGGACAGAGAGAGAGGACGCTGGGACTCTGAGGACAGAGAGAGAGGACGCTGGGACTCTGAGGACAGCTTTCATCATGTTTACAGTATCAGGTCATGTTAATGAGCCTCAGAGGAGCTGCTCATCCTCGTGTCTGTGTGGACACTTGGACACCGTGGAGGCTGAGCTCAGCTTCACAAACACCATCATTAGCATTAGCTCTGGGAGCGGCTTCAGGCCTTCACCTGGGGGCTTTGTCTGTCACCCTCGAGGACTTTCTTCATGCACACTGAAGAACATCATGTTTGATTGGAAAGTTTCTCTCTGCAGATCAGAGTCTTTGTTTTTCTTATCGTCCTGGAAAGTGAAGTCTGATAAGTTGTGTGCTGGTGTTAGACGTCATTCCTGCGTCTCAGAAAGTCAAATATTTCATCATATGGAGAATTAAACACCTCAAGATGAGACGACTTCATCAGCAACAATATAATGAAAATGTAATAAATCACAGGTGTCTGTTAAATCCTTCATCAGACTTTATTCACTGTCCACTTAAACCTACAGGAGGATCGAACCCCTCCCGACTGACTAACACTGAGCCACAGCCCTCTGCTGCTCTCTCCATCCACTGACCTCACAGAGGCCAAAAAGACAGTCTGACAGAAGGAGGATGATCAACACTTTATTTGATTCTCACAAATCTGAAGACATTTTAAATCATAACCGACCTGACGAGAGGCGTGTGGTCGAAGAGAGCACGAGCAGAATCACACACTGATGATTTACTCAAACAGGCCGCTCCTGTCTGCGGCTGAGAGAAGGAACACTTCCTGCCCGCTACGACACATGACTGAGTCCAGACAGGCCGCTGAGCTCATCACTGTTTATGAATCATTGTGAAGATCCAGAGAGGAGTTGAATATGGATGAAACTATATGAACAGATGGGGATAAATAATCAAAACAATCATATTTGTCGACGTTCATTTTCTACGTTTGGTCACTGAGTTTCCTTAAAGAACAGACTTTTACAGACCATACGTATTTTGGACATCTGCAACCCATACAGTAAAGGGTTAACGAGGGGTTGGCTTGTGAGCCAGTATAAGGACAAAAAAACACGCAGCATATTTGGTAAGTTGTAGAGATTAAACCTGCTCTGGACGATCTCAAAGAAGCAGCCGAAGGAGAAGTTGAGCAGCGAGGCGAGGTGAGGCGTGCAGGTGCTGACAGCTTTCTGCCTCGTCTGTTTGGATCCACTGAAACACACCTGCAGGATCCTCATGTACGAGTACAGGATTAGAACGATAAGACCAAAGATCACTGTAAACATGTGAGTGAGTCCAAACACATTATTGAGGGTGGTGTCAGAGCACGCCAGTTTGACCACATAGTAGTTGTCACAGTAGACTTTGTTGATGATGTTCCCACACAGCTGCAGAGGAAAGGTCAGGCCTAGCGTGAAGACAGTGTTCATAAAGAACGGGTAGAGCCAGATCAGAGCCGTGAGCATGGAAGTCTTACTGGGGGTCATACGTGTGTTATAATGCAGAGGATGACAAATAGCAAGATATCTGTCATAAGACATGACGGCTAAAGTCAAAAACTCGATTCCCCCGTAAGAGTACAAGCAGAAGATCTGCAGGAAACAGAGAGGAGCAGACACAGTGTGAACATCAGAGAGAATCTGAACCAGCAGGAGAGGAAACAAAGCTGTGCTACCAAACAGCTCGTTCACAAACAGGCTGCACAGGAAGATGTACATGGGCTCATGGAGACTTCTGTTCATACAAATCACCACCATGAGAAACAGGTTAGCACAGAGTATTAAAACATACAGAGTCAGAGTTATCAGGAAACAGAGATATTTGAGAAGTCCTGTTTCCGTGTAGGCTCCCAGAGTGAAGTATGAGCCGTGTGTGGAGTTGATCATGACTGTCCTTTCTGTCTCATGAGATGATTCATGTCGAGGATGAACATCCACAGGTCATACTGTGTTCCTTCTGCACAACAAAACCAAACCACACTCACACACACACACGAAGAATCAGCTGAGCCTTTGAGTCCGTGTGTGACAGGGACTCAGCCTGACCTGAGACCTGCTCACCTGCTGCAGTCTCAGACCGACTCCCTCCACCTGAGCAGCATCTCTTAAAATGTGCTTCTCTCATGCATTGTCGTCCCTCCTTCAGGGACGAATGGAGGGACGCCGAGGGGACGAGCGTATGACGTCTGTGACTCCAGATTCACCTTTAGTTTGTGATGATGAGCTTCAGCAGAGCTCACAGCTGAGACGCTAAAACGTCTGAGACATGTTTGATGGTTGCAGTGAAGTCGTGTCCTGTCAGCGTAAACACAGAGCTGAGAACAACAGAGCCAGGGGGAGTTTGACTTCCCTCTCTTCAGGAAGTCTTTACTCCATATATTTATTTACACAGTCTGATCTTAGCTTTACCTCAGAGCGTCAGCTGATGTGCCTTTAAATGCACAGTATGTGAACTCCACCACCAGGGGGCGCTCAATCAAAACAAGTCTTTGCTACTCCATCCCCGCCACACGATGACGATGATCTCTGAGTTGACCGTAGCCATGACGACCAGGTGAAACCGACCTGAGGAAGAGAAGAGACGAGCTAATGTATCCGAGTATCATTTAAAGGACTTAAGTTCCTGCTTCCTGATGCAGCGGCCTTTGTCTTTACATCCGGTGTTACCACGGTAACAGGAATGTCACGTCTGTTCACTTTTATTTAACTTCAGTCTATGAAATGACCCCGCCTTCATTTGAGCCGGGCGTTGATAAATATTTAACAGTGCATGAAGTGAGAGGACCTGCACGCCAGCATCATGTGTCACATGTCCAGGTGTTTTCAGTAAAGAGAGCGGCCAACAAACCACGATGTGACAAGAACAACAAATACAAAACATCTAAGTTTCCATCAGGTGGCTTCTACCAACGTTTCATGACCTGAGGGCGTCAGCGTGCACGCAGAGGGCAGGACCTGGTCCTGTTGGGTCCCGTACAGAGCGACATCACAGGAACACCCTGAACCCTCAAAATGTCTACATTAGATCAGGGCCAGACCGAGTCAAGACCAAGACCAAAGCAGGGCAAGATCAAGACCCAGACCAGGGTAGGGCCAGACCGAGTAAAGACGCAGACCAAGGCAGAGCCAGACCTAGTCAAGACCCAAACCAAGGTAGGGCCAGACCTAGTCAAGACCCAGACCAAGGCAGGGCCAGACCTAGTCAAGACCCAGACCAAGGCAGGGCCAGACCTAGTCAAGACTCAGACCAAGGTAGGGCCAGACCTAGTCAAGACCAAGACCAAAGCAGGGCAAGATCAAGACCCAGACCAGGGTAGGGCCAGACTGAGTCAAGACCCAGACCAAGGCAGGGCCAGACCTAGTCAAGACCCAGACCAAGGTAGAGCCAGACCTAGTCAAGACCCAAACCAAGGTAGGGCCAGACATAGTCAAGACCAAGACCAAAGCAGGGCCAGACCTAGTCAAGACCCAAACCAAGGTAGGGCCAGACCTAGTCAAGACCCAGACTAAGGCAGGGCCAGACCCAGTCAAGACCCAGACCAAGGTAGAGCCAGACCTAGTCAAGACCAAGACCAAAGCAGGGCAAGATCAAGACCCAGACCAAGGCAGGGCCAGACCTAGTCAAGACCAAGACCAAGGCAGGGCCAGACCGAGTCAAGACGCAGACCAAGGCAGGTCCAGACCCAGTCAAGACCCAGACCAGGGTAGGGCCAGACCTAGTCAAGACGCAAACCGAGGCAGGTCCAGACCCAGTCAAGACCAAGACATTTAGAGATCCAGACTGAGTGAAGACCAAGACCAGGGCAGGGCCAGACCTAAGTGGAGGCAGTGGTTGGAGGGGGCTGAGCATTTCCTGTGTGGACCGACCTGAAGACAGAACCAGGAAGTCTTCAGGGACTCTGTGTTTATTTGGTGATGATGTCATGATAAACACAGTCGTACAGCACAGACAGAGGAGTGACTATAAATCCAGCTTCACCTCCTGTGGGTCATGTGGGAGCTGCTCAGTCTGCTGCTGAGGGTGTCCTCTCACCTGGACAGGTAAAGCTCAGGTGTGCCGGTCTGACTGGATGAAACGACTCTCTAACCTGTGTTTTGTGTTTGTTTGTTTAAAGGTGAAGTGACTCTCTGTCAGGACAGATCTCATCATGATCAACTCCACGCAGGTTTCATATTTCACACTGAGTGCCTACATGGACACAAAGGGCTTCATGTCTTTATATTTCATCATTATAATGTGTCTTTATGCTTTCATCTTGATGTCCAACCTGCTGCTCATGGTGGTGATCTGTATGAAC